>NW_026999518.1:0-96999 GCF_037126465.1 Ornithodoros turicata | reverse complement strand
GACTGGAGGTGGCACCTGACCTCTTCAGGTGAGTTCAGTAACTTTAGGTGACTTCACATTTTCAGGTGACTTCAAGTGACTTCAGGTGAACACAGACGTCCTCAGATGACTACTGGTAGCTTGCGACGCTTTCAGGTGGTGTCAGGTGACTCCAGACACGTTCAGGCGACTCCAGCTGTGACTTCAAGTAACTTTAGGTGACCCCTGACATCTTCAGGTAGCTTTACGCGACTTTAGGCGATTTCAGGTGACAGCAGATGCTTTGAGGTGATTTCAAGTGATTTCAGGTGATCTGAGACGTTTTCAGTCGTCTTCAAATGGCTCTAGAAGTTTTCAGGTGACTTCAGATGACTGCGGACGTCTTCAGGTGACTCCAGGTGTCTTGAAGTGACCGCAAGTGACTTCAGGTGACCTCAGACGTCCTGCGAACACTTGTGATTGCTCCACCCGTCGTCAGATGACTTCCACAGGCTTCAGACGTCTTCGTGCCTCTAGGTGACATTGAATGTCTTCAGGTAACTTCAGGTGACTACCGATGTCTCCAGATGACTTCAGATGTCCTCTGGGGACTTCAAGTGATCTGAGATGACTTCAGATGTCTTCAGGCGACTGGAGGTGGTACCTGACCTCTTCAGGTGAGTTCAGTACCTTTAGGTGACTCTTCACAATTTCAGGTGACTTCAAGTGACTTCAGGTGAACACAGACGTCCTCAGATGACTACTGGCAGCTTGAGACGTTTTCGGGCGGTTTCACGTGACCCCAGAGACGTTCAGGCGACTCCAGCTGTGACTTCAAGTAACTTTAGGTGACCGTTGACATCTTCAGGTAGGTTTACGCGACTTTAGGCGACTTCAGGGGATTTCAAGTGACTTCAGGTGATCTGAGACGTTTTCAGTCGTCTTCAAATGGCTCTATATGTATTCAGGTGACTTCAGATGACTGCGGACGTCTTCAGGTAACTCCAGGTGTCTTGAAGTGACCGCAAGTGACTTCAGGGGACCTCAGACGTCTTGCGAACACTTGTGATGGCTCCACACGTCCTCAGATGACTTCCACAGGCTTCAGACGTCTTCAGTTGGCTCTAGGTGACATTGAATGTCTCCAGGTAACTTCAAGTGACTACCGGCATCTCCAGATGACTCCAGGTGTCTTCTAATGACTTCAAGTGACTTGAGATGACTTCAGACGTCTTCAGGCGACTTCAGTTGGCTCCAGATCTCTTCAGGTGATTTCAAGAGACTTGGGACCTCTTCATGTGGCTGCAGGTAACTTCAGGTGACCGCTGACGTCTTCAGATGGCTCCAAATGTCTTCGGGTGGCTTCGGGTGACCTCAGATGTCCTCAGGCGACTGGAGGTGACACCTGACCTCTTCAGGTGAGTTCAGTACCTTTAGGTAATTCTTCACAATTTCAGGTGACTTCAAGTGACTTCAGGTGAACACAGACGTCCTCAGATGACTACTGGTAGCTCGCGACGTTTTCAGGCGGTTTCACGTGACTCCAGACACGTTCAGGCGACTCCAGCTGTGACTTCAAGTAACTTTAGGTGACCGCTGACATCTTCAGGTAGCTTTACGCGACTTTAGGCGACTTCAGGTGACAGCAGATGCCTTGAGGTGATTTCAAGTGACTTCAGGTGATCTGAGACGTTTTCAGTCGTTTTCAAATGGCTCTATACGTATTCAGGTGACTTCAGATGACTGCGGACGTCTTCAGGTAACTCCAGGTGTCTTGAAGTGACCGCAAGTGACTTCAGGGGACCTCAGACGTCTTGCGAACACTTGTGATGGCTCCACACGTCCTCAGATGACTTCCACAGGCTTCAGACGTCTTCAGTTGGCTCTAGGTGACATTGAATGTCTCCAGGTAACTTCAAGTGACTACCGGCATCTCCAGATGACTCCAGGTGTCTTCTAATGACTTCAAGTGATTTGAGATGACTTCAGACGTCTTCAGGCGACTTCAGTTGGCTCCAGATCTCTTCAGGTGATTTCAAGAGACTTGGGACGTCTTCATGTGGCTGCAGGTAACTTCAGGTGACCGCTGATGTCTTCAGATGGCTCCAAATGTCTTCGGGTGGCTTCGGGTGACCTCAGATCTCTTCAGGCGACTGGAGGTGGCACCTGACCTCTTCAGGTGAGTTCAGTAACTTTAGGTGACTTCACATTTTCAGGTGACTTCAAGTGACTTCAGGTGAACACAGACGTCCTCAGATGACTACTGGTAGCTTGCGACGCTTTCAGGCGGTGTCAGGTGACTCCAGACACGTTCAGGCGACTCCAGCTGTGACTTCAAGTAACTTTAGGTGACCCCTGACATCTTCAGGTAGCTTTACGCGACTTTAGGCGATTTCAGGTGACAGCAGATGCTTTGAGGTGATTTCAAGTGATTTCAGGTGATCTGAGACGTTTTCAGTCGTCTTCAAATGGCTCTAGAAGTCTTCAGGTGACTTCAGATGACTGCGGACGTCTTCAGGTGACTGTAGGTGTCTTGAAGTGACCGCAAGTGACTTCAGGTGACCTCAGACGTCTTGTGAACACTTGTGATGGCTCCACGCGTCATCAGATGACCTCCACAGGCTTGAGACGTCTTCAGGTGGCTCTAGGTGACATTGGATGTCTTCAGGTAACTTCAGGTGACTACCGACGTCTCCAGATGACTCCAGATGCCTTGTGGTGACTTCAAGTGATTTGAGATGACTTCAGACGTCTTCAGGCGACTTCAGTTGGCTCCAGATCTCTTCAGGTGATTTCAAGAGACTTGGGGCGTCTTCGTGTGGCTGCAGGTCACTTCAGGTAACTGCTGATGTCTTCATATGGCTCCAAATGTCTACGGGTGGCTTCGGGTGACCTCAGACGTCTTCAGGCGACTGGAGGTGGCACCTGACCTCTTCAGGCGTGTTCAGTACCTTTAGGTGACTCTTCACATTTTCAGGTGATTTCAAGTGACTCAGGTGAACACAGACGTCCTCAGATGACTACTGGTAGCTTGAGACGGTTTCGGGCGGTTTCACGTGACTCCAGACACGTTCAGGCGACTCCAGCTGTGACTTCAAGTAACTTTATGTGAGCCCTGACATCTTCAGGTAGCTTTACGCGACTTTAGGCGACTTCAGGTGACAGCAGATGCCTCGAGGCGATTTCAAGTGACTTCAGGTGATCTGTGACGTTTTCAGTCGTCTTCAAATGGCTCTAGAATTCTTCAGGTGACTTCAGATGACTGCGGACGTCTTCAGGTGACTTCAGATGACAGCGGACGTCTTCAGGTGACCTCAGACGTCCTGCGAACACTTGTGATTGCTCCACCCGTCGTCAGATGACTTCCACAGGCTTCAGACGTCTTCAGGTGGCTCTAGGTGACATTGAATGTCTTCAGGTAACTTCAGGTGACTACCGATGTCTCCAGATGACTTCAGATGTCCTCTGGGGACTTCAAGTGATCTGAGATGACTTCAGATGTCTTCAGGCGACTTCAGTTGGCTCCAGATGTCTTCAGGTGATTTCAAGAGACTTGGGACATCTTCCTGTGGCTGCATGTGACTTCAGGTAACTGCTGATGTCTTCAGATGGCTCCAAATGTCTTCGGGTGGCTTCGGATGACCTCAGACGTCTTAGGCGACTGGAGGTGGCACCTGACCTCTTCAGGTGAGTTCAGTACCTTTAGGTGACTCTTCACAATTTCAGGTGACTTCAAGTGACTTCAGGTGAACACAGACGTCCTCAGATGACTACTGGTAGCTTGAGACGTTTTCGGGCGGTTTCACGTGACCCCAGAGACGTTCAGGCGACTCCAGCTGTGACTTCAAGTAACTTTAGGTGACCGTTGACATCTTCAGGTAGTTTTACGCGACTTTAGGCGACTTCAGGTGACAGCAGATGCCTCGAGGCGAATTCAAGTGACTTCAGGTGATCTGTGACGTTTTCAGTCGTCTTCAAATGGCTCTAGATTTCTTCAGGTGACTTCAGATGACTGCGGACGTCTTCAGGTGACTTCAGATGACTGCGGACGTCTTGAGGTGACCTCAGACGTCCTGCGAACACTTGTGATTGCTCCACCCGTCGTCAGATGACTTCCACATGCTTCAGACGTCTTCAGGTGGCTCTAGGTGACACTGAATGTCTCCAGGTAACTTCAGGTGACTACCGGCGTCTCCAGATGACTCCAGATGTCTTCTAATGACTTCAAGTGATTTGAGATGACTTCAGACATCTTCAGGCGACTTCAGTTGGCTCCAGATCTCTTCAGGTGATTTCAAGAGACTTGGGACGTCTTCATGTGGCTGCAGGTAACTTCAGATGACCGCTGACATCTTCAGATGGCTCCAAATGTCTTCGGGTGACCTCAGATGTCTTCAGGCGACTGGAGGTGGCACCTGACCTCTTCAGGCGTGTTCAGTACCTTTAGGTGACTCTCCACATTTTCAGGTGATTTCAAGTGACTCAGGTGAACACAGACGTCCTCAGATGACTACTGGTAGGTTGAGACGTTTTCGGGCGGTTTCACGTGACTCCAGACACGTTCAGGCGACTCTAGCTGCGACTTCAAGTAACTTTAGGTGACCCCTGACATCTTCAGGTAGCTTTACGCGACTTTAGGCGATTTCAGGTGACAGCAGATGCTTTGAGGTGATTTCAAGTGATTTCAGGTGATCTGAGACGTTTTCAGTCGTCTTCAAATGGCTCTAGAAGTCTTCAGGTGACTTCAGATGACTGCGGACGTCTTCAGGTGACGGTAGGTGTCTTGAAGTGACCGCAAGTGACTTCAGGTGACCTCAGACGTCTTGTGAACACTTGTGATTGCTCCACCCGTCGTCAGATGACTTCCACAGGCTTCAGACGTCTTCAGGTGGCTCTAGGTGACATTGAATGTCTCCAGGTAACTTCAGGTGACTACCGGCGTCTCCAGATGACTCCAGATGTCTTCTAATGACTTCAAGTGATTTGAGATGACATCAGACGTCTTCAGGCGACTTCAGTTGGCTCCAGATCTCTTCAGGTGATTTCAAGAGACTTGGGACGTCTTCATGTGGCTGCAGGTAACTTCAGGTGACCGCTGACATCTTCAGATGGCTCCAAATGTCTTCGGGTGACCTCAGATGTCTTCAGGCGACTGGAGGTGGCACCTGACCTCTTCAGGCGTGTTCAGTACCTTTAGGTGACTCTTCACATTTTCAGGTGATTTCAAGTGACTCAGGTGAACACAGACGTCCTCAGATGACTACTGGTAGCTTGAGACGTTTCCAGGCGGTTTCACGTGACTCCAGACACGTTCAGGCGACTCCAGCTGTGACTTCAAGTAACTTTAGGTGACCGCTGACATCTTCAGGTAGCTTTACGCGACTTTAGGCGACTTCAGGTGACAGCAGATGCATTGAGGTGATTTCAAGTGACTTCAGGTGATCTGAGACGTTTTCAGTCGTTTTCAAATGGCTCTATATGTATTCAGGTGACTTCAGATGACTGCGGACGTCTTCAGGTAACTCCAGGTGTCTTGAAGTGACTGCAAGTGACTTCAGGGGACCTCAGACGTCTTGCGAACACTTGTGATGGCTCCACACGTCCTCAGATGACTTCCACAGGCTTCAGACGTCTTCAGTTGGCTCTAGGTGACATTGAATGTCTCCAGGTAACTTCAAGTGACTACCGGCATCTCCAGATGACTCCAGGTGTCTTCTAATGACTTCAAGTGATTTGAGATGACTTCAGACGTCGTCAGGCGACTTCAGTTGGCTCCAGATCTCTTCAGGTGATTTCAAGAGACTTGGGACGTCTTCATGTGGCTGCAGGTAACTTCAGGTGACCGCTGACGTCTTCAGATGGCTCCAAATGTCTTCGGGTGGCTTCGGGTGACCTCAGATGTCTTCAGACGACTGGAGGTGGCACCTGACCTCTTCAGGTGAGTTCAGTACCTTTAGGTGACTCTTCACAATTTCAGGTGACCTCAAGTGACTTCAGGTGAACACAGACGTCCTCAGATGACTACTGGTAGCTCGCGACGCTTTCAGGCGGTTTCAGGTGACTCCAGACATGTTCAGGCGACTCCAGCTGTGACTTCAAGTAACTTTAGGTGACCCCTGACATCTTCAGGTAGCTTTACGCGACTTTAGGCGACTTCAGGTGACAGCAGATGCTTTGAGGTGATTTCAAGTGATTTCAGGTGATCTGAGACGTTTTCAGTCGTCTTCAAATGGCTCTAGAAGTCTTCAGGTGACTTCAGATGACTGCGGACGTCTTCAGGTGACTCCAGGTGTCTTGAAGTGACTGCAAGTGACTTCAGGGGACCTCAGACGTCTTGCGAACACTTGTGATGGCTCCACACGTCCTCAGATGACTTCAACAGGCTTCAGACGTCTTCAGGTGGCTCTAGGTGACATTGAATGTCTCCAGGTAACTTCAGGTGACTACCGGCGTCTCCAGATGACTCAAGATGTGTTCTAATGACTTTAAGTGATTTGAGATGACTTCAGACGTCTTCAGGCGACTTCAGTTGGCTCCAGATCTCTTCAGGTGATTTCAAGAGACTTCGGACGTCTTCATGTGGCTGCAGGTGACTTCAGGTAACTGTTGATGTCTTCAGATAGCTCCAAACGTCTTCGGGTGGCTTCGGGTGACCTCAGATCTCTTCAGGCGACTGGAGGTGGCACCTGACGTCTTCAGGTGAGTTCAGTACCTTTAGGTGACTCTTCACATTTTCAGGTGACTTCAAGTGACTTCAGGTGAACACAGACGTCCTCAGATGACTACTGGTAGCTTGCGACGCTTTTCGGGCGGTTTCAGGTGACTCCAGACACGTTCAGGCGACTCCAGCTGTGACTTCAAGTAACTTTAGGTGACCCCTGACATCTTCAGGTAGCTTTACGCGACTTTAGGCGATTTCAGGTGACAGCAGATGCTTTGAGGTGATTTCAAGTGATTTCAGGTGATCTGAGACGTTTTCAGTCGTCTTCGAATGGCTCTAGAAGTCTTCAGGTGACTTCAGATGACTGCGGACGTCTTCAGGTGACTGTAGGTGTCTTGAAGTGACCGCAAGTGACTTCAGGTGACCTCAGACGTCGTGTGAACACTTGTGATGGCTCCACACGTCCTCAGATGACTTCCACAGGCTTCACACGTCTTCAGGTGGCTCTAGGTGTCATTGAATGTCTCCAGGTAACTTCAGGTGACTACCGGCGTCTCCAGATGACTCCAGATATCTTCTGGTGACTTCAAGTGATTTGAGATGACTTCAGACGTCTTCAGGCGACTTCAGTTGGCTCCAGATGTCTTCAGGTGATTTCAAGAGACTTGGGACGTCTTCCTGTGGCTGCATGTGACTTCAGGTGACCGCTGATGTCTTCAGATGGCTCCAAATGTATTCGGGTGGCTTCGGATGACCTCAGACGTCTTAGGCGACTGGAGGTGGCACCTGACCTCTTCAGGTGAGTTCAGTACCTTTAGGTGACTCTCCACATTTTCAGGTGATTTCAAGTGACTCAGGTGAACACAGACGTCCTCAGATGACTACTGGTAGCTTGAGACGTTTTCAGGCGGTTTCACGTGACTCCAGACACGTTCAGGCGACTCCAGCTGCGACTTCAAGTAACTTTAGGTGACCCCTGACATCTTCAGGTAGCTTTACGCGACTTTAGGCGACTTCAGGTGACAGCAGATGCCTTGAGGTGATTTCAAGTGACTTCAGGTGATCTGAGACGTTTTCAGTCGTCTTCAAATGGCTCTAGAAGTCTTCAGGTGACTTCAGATGACTGCGGACGTCTTCAGGTGACTCCAGGTGTCTTGAAGTGACCGCAAGTGAGTTCAGGTGACCTCACACGTCTTGCGAACACTTGAGATGGCTCCACACGTCCTCAGATGACTTCCACAGGCTTCAGACGTCTTCAGGTGGCTCTAGGTGACATTGAATGTCTTCAGGTAACTTCAGGTGACTACGATGTCTCCAAATGACTTCAGATGTCCTCTGGGGACTTCAAGTGATCTGAGATGACTTCAGATGTCTTCATGCGACTTCAGTTGGCTCCAGATGTCTTCAGGTGATTTCAAGAGACTTGGGACGTCTTCCTGTGGCTGCATGTGACTTCAGGTAACTGCTGATGTCTTCAGATGGCTCCAAATGTCTTCGGGTGGCTTCAGATGACCTCAGACGTCTTAGGCGACTGGAGGTGGCACCTGACCTCTTCAGGTGAGTTCAGTACCTTTAGGTGACTCTTCACAATTTCAGGTGACTTCGAGTGATTTGAGGTGAACACAGACGTCCTCAGATGAGTACTGGTAGCTTGAGACGTTTTCGGGCGGTTTCACGTGACTCCAGACACGTTCAGGCGACTCCATCTGCGACTTCAAGTAACTTTAAGTGAACCCTGACATCTTCAGGTAGCTTTACGCGACTTTAGGCGACTTCAGGTGACAGCAGATGCCTTGAGGTGATTTCAAGTGACTTCAGGTGATCTGAGACGTTTTCCGTCGTCTTCAAATGGCTCTAGAAGTCTTCAGGTGACTTCAGATGACTGCGGACGTCTTCAGGTGACTCCAGGTGTCTTGAAGTGACCGCAAGTGACTTCAGGTGACCTCAGACGTCTTGTGAACACTTGTGATGGCTCCACACGTCCTCAGATGACTTGCACAGGCTTCACACGTCTTCAGGTGGCTCTAGGTGACATTGAATGTCTCCAGGTAACTTCAGGTGACTACCGGCGTCTCCAGATGACTCCAGATGTCTTCTAATGACTTCAAGTGATTTGAGATGACATCAGACGTCTTCAGGCGACTTCAGTTGGCTCCAGATCTCTTCAGGTGATTTCAAGAGACTTGGGACGTCTTCATGTGGCTGCAGGTAACTTCAGGTGACCGCTGACATCTTCAGATGGCTCCAAATGTCTTCGGGTGACCTCAGATGTCTTCAGGCGACTGGAGGTGGCACCTGACCTCTTCAGGCGTGTTCAGTACCTTTAGGTGACTCTTCACATTTTCAGGTGATTTCAAGTGACTCAGGTGAACACAGACGTCCTCAGATGACTACTGGTAGCTTGAGACGTTTCCAGGCGGTTTCACGTGACTCCAGACACGTTCAGGCGACTCCAGCTGTGACTTCAAGTAACTTTAGGTGACCGCTGACATCTTCAGGTAGCTTTACGCGACTTTAGGCGACTTCAGGTGACAGCAGATGCATTGAGGTGATTTCAAGTGACTTCAGGTGATCTGAGACGTTTTCAGTCGTTTTCAAATGGCTCTAGAAGTCTTCAGGTGACTTCAGATGACTGCGGACGTCTTCAGGTGACTCCAGGTGTCTTGAAGGGACCGCAAGTGACTTCAGGTGACCTCAGACGTCTTGCGAACACTTGTGATGGCTCCACACGTCCTCAGATGACTTCCACAGGCTTCAGACGTCTTCAGGTGGCTCTAGGTGACATTGAATGTCTTCAGGTAACTTCAGGTGACTACGATGTCTCCAAATGACTTCAGATGTCCTCTGGGGACTTCAAGTGATCTGAGATGACTTCAGATGTCTTCATGCGACTTCAGTTGGCTCCAGATGTCTTCAGGTGATTTCAAGAGACTTGGGACGTCTTCCTGTGGCTGCATGTGACTTCAGGTAACTGCTGATGTCTTCAGATGGCTCCAAATGTCTTCGGGTGGCTTCAGATGACCTCAGACGTCTTAGGCGACTGGAGGTGGCACCTGACCTCTTCAGGTGAGTTCAGTACCTTTAGGTGACTCTTCACATTTTCAGGTGACTTCGAGTGATTTGAGGTGAACACAGACGTCCTCAGATGAGTACTGGTAGCTTGAGACGTTTTCGGGCGGTTTCACGTGACTCCAGACACGTTCAGGCGACTCCATCTGCGACTTCAAGTAACTTTAAGTGAACCCAACCATCTTCAGGTAGCTTTACGCGACTTTAGGCGACTTCAGGTGACAGCAGATGCCTTGAGGTGATTTCAAGTGACTTCAGGTGATCTGAGACATTTTCCGTCGTCTTCAAATGGCTCTAGAAGTCTTCAGGTGACTTCAGATGACTGCGGACGTCTTCAGGTGACTCCAGGTGTCTTGAAGTGACCGCAAGTGACTTCAGGTGACCTCAGACGTCTTGTGAACACTTGTGATGGCTCCACACGTCCTCAGATGACTTGCACAGGCTTCAGACGTCTTCAGGTGGCTCTAGGTGACATTGAATGTCTTCAGGTAACTTCAGGTGACTACCGACGTCTCCAGATGACTCCAGATGTCTTCTGGTGACTTCAAGTGATTTGAGATGACTTCAGACGTGTTCAGGCGACTTCAGTTGGCTCCAGATCTCTTCAGGTGATTTCAAGAGACTTGGGACGTCTTCATGTGGCTGCAGGTGACTTCAGGTAACTGCTGATGTCTTCATATGGCTCCAAATGTCTTCGGGTGGCTTCGGGTGACCTCAGACGTCTTCAGGCGACTGGAGGTGGCACCTGACCTCTTTAGGTGAATTCAGTACCTTTAGGTGACTCTTCACATTTTCAGGTGACTTCAAGTGACTCAGGTGAACACAGACGTTCTCACGTAACTACTGGTAGCTTGAGACGTTTTCAGGCGGTTTCAGGTGACTCCAGAGACGTCCAGGCGACCCCAGCTGTGACTTCAAGTAGCTTTAGGTGACCGCTGACATCTTCAGGTAGCTTTACGCGACTTTAGACGACTTCAGGTGACAGCACATGCCTTGAGGTGATTTCAAGTGACTTCAAGTGATCTGAGACGTTTTCAGTCGTCTTCAAATGGCTCTATATGTCTTCAGGTGACTTCAGATGACTGCGGACGTCTTCAGGTGACTCCAGGTGTCTTGAAGTGACCGCAAGTGACTTCAGGTGACCTCAGACGTCTTGCGAACACTTGTGATGGCTCCACACGTCCTCAGATGACTTCCACAGGCTTCAGACGTCTTCAGGTGGCTCTAGGTGACATTGAATGTCTTCAGGTAACTTCAGGTGACTACCGACGTCTCCAGATGACTCCAGATGTCTTCTGGTGACTTCAAGTGATTTGAGATGACTTCAGACGTCTTTCGGCGACTTCAGTTGGCTCCAGATCTCTTCAGGTGATTTCAAGAGACTTGGGGCGTCTTCCTGTGGCTGCAGGTGACTTCAGGTAACTGCTGATGTCTTCCTATGGCACCAAATGTCTTCGGGTGGCTTCGGGTGACCTCAGACGTCTTCAGGCGACTGGAGGTGGCACCTGACCTCTTCAGGTGAGTTCAGTACCTTTAGGTGACTCTTCCCAATTTCAGGTGACTTCGAGTGACTTCAGGTGAACACAGACGTCCTCAGATGACTACTGGTAGCTTGAGACGTTTTCAGGCGGTTTCACGTCACTCCAGACACGTTCAGGCGACTCCAGCTGTGACTTCAAGTAACTTTAGGTGACCGCTGACATCTTCAGGTAGCTTTACGCGACTTTAGGCGACTTCAGGTGACAGCAGTTGCCTTGAGGTGATTTCAAGTGACTTCAGGTGATCTGAGACGTTTTCAGTCGTCTTCAAATGGCTCTATATGTCTTCAGGTTACTTCAGATGACTGCGGACGTCTTCAGGTGACTGTAGGTGTTTTGAAGTGACCGCAAGTGACTTCAGGTGACCTCAGATGTCTTGCGAACACTTGTGATGGCTCCACACGTCCTCAGATGACTTCCACAGGCTTCAGACGTCTTCAGGCGGCTCTAGGTGACATTGAATGTCTCCAGGTAACTTCAGGTGACTACCGGCGTCTCCAGATGACTCCAGATGTCTTCTAATGACTTCAAGTGATTTGGGATGACTTCAGACGTCTTCAGGCGACTTCAGTTGGCTCCAGATCTCTTCAGGTGATTTCAAGAGACTTGGGACGTCTTCATGTGGCTGCAGGTAACTTCAGGTGACCGCTGACGTCTTCAGATGGCTCCAAATGTCTTCGGGTAGCTTCGGGTTACCTGAGATGTCTTCAGGCGACTGGAGGTGGCACCTGACCTCTTCAGGTGAGTTCAGTACCTTTAGGTGACTCTTCACAATTTCAGGTGACTTCAAGTGACTTCAGGTGAACACAGACGTCCTCAGATGACTACTGGTAGCTCGCGACGCTTTCAGGCGGTTTCAGGTGACTCCAGACACGTTCAGGCGACTCCAGCTGTGACTTCAAGTAACTTTAGGTGACCCCTGACATCTTCAGGTAGCTTTACGCGACTTTAGGCGATTTCAGGTGACAGCAGATGCTTTGAGGTGATTTCAAGTGATTTCAGGTGATCTGAGACGTATTCAGTCGTCTTCAAATGGCTCTAGAAGTCTTCAGATGACTTCAGATGACTGCGGACGTCTTCAGGTGTCTCCAGGTGTCTTGAAGTGACCGCAAGTGACTTCAGGTGACCTCAGACGTCTTGTGAACACTTGTGATGGCTCCACACGTCCTCAGATGACTTCCACAGGCTTCAGACGTCTTCAGGTGGCTCTAGGTGACATTGGATGTCTTCAGGTAACTTCAGGTGACTACCGACGTCTCCAGATGACTCCAGACGTCTTCAGGCGACTTCAGTTGGCTCCAGATCTGTTCAGGTGATTTCAAGAGACTTGGGACGTCTTCATGTGGCTGCAGGTGACTTCAGGTGACTGCTGACTACTTCAGATGGCTCCAAATGTCTTTGGGTGGCTTCGAGTGACCTCAGACGTCTTCAGGCGACTGGATGTTGCACCTTATCTCTTCAGGTGAGTTCAGTACTTTTAGGTGACTCTTCACGTTTGCAGGTGACTTCAAGCGACTTCAGGTGAATACAGACGTCCTCAGGTGACTACTGGTAGATCGAGGCGTTTTCAGGCGGTTTCACGTCACTCCAGACACGTTCAGGCGACTCCAGCTGTGACTTCAAGTAACTTTAGGTGACCCCTGACATCTTCAGGTAGCTTTACGCGACTTTAGGCGACTTCAGGTGATAGCAGACACCTTGAGGCAATTTCAAGTGACTTCAGGTGACCTGAGACGTTTTCAGTCGACTTCAAATGGCTCTAGACATGTTCAGAGGACTTCAGATGACTGCCGACGTCTTCAGGTGACTCCAGGTTTCTTGAAATGACTGCAAGTGACTTCAGGTGACCTCAGACGTCTTGCAAACACTTGTGATGGCTCCAGACGTCCTCAGATGACTTCCACAGGCTTCAGACTTCTTCGGGTGGCTCTACGTGACATTGGATATCTTCAGGTAACTTCAGGTGACTACCGACGTCTCCAGACGACTCCAGATGTCTTCTGGTGACTTCAAGTGATTTGAGACGTCTTCAGGTGGCTGCAGGTAAGTTCAGGTGACTGCTGAAGTCTTCAGATGGCTTCAAATGTCTTTGGGTGGCTTCGGGTGACCTCAGACGTCTTCAGGCACTGTAGGTGGCACATGACCTCTTCAGGTGAGTTGAGTAGCTTTAGGTGACTCTTCACATTTTCAGGTGACTTCAAGTGACTTCAGGTGAACACAGACGGTCTCAGGTGAGTACTGGTAGCTCGAGACGTTTTCAGGCGATTTCATGTGACTCCAGACACGTTCAGGCGACTCCAGCTGTGACTTCAAGTACCTTTCGGTGACCCCCCCACATGTGCAGGTAGCTTTACGCGACTTTAGGCGACTTTAGGTGACAGCAGATGCCTTGGGGTGATTTCAAGTGACTTCAGGTGACCTGAGACATTTTCAGCCGACTTCAACTGGCTCTAGAAGTCTTCAGGTGACTTAAGATGACTGCCGACGTATTCAGATGACTCCGGGTGTCTTGAAGTGACCGCAAGTGACTTCAGGTGACCTCAGACGTCTTCTGAACACTTGTGATGGCTCCAGACCCCCTCACATGACCTCAACAGGTTTCAGACGTCTTCGGGTGACTTTAGATGACACTGGATATCTTCAGGTAACTTGAGGTGACTTCTGTTGGTAGCCACGTTTGCAACGCTGTATATATTGTACATAACATCGTTTTCTATGGGGAAATAAAACCGAGCTGCAGGTGCGGCAGCGCGATCTTTTTTGCACCGCTAAGCGACGATGTGGACGTGGTTGTTCTGCACTCTCGCGTGTTGGAATGCCAGGGCACCAGCTGCGGTAGACCGAAACAAAGGTACAGCTCAACATAGGTTATGGGCCCAGGAAGCTCTCGTTTCGGACCTGTCCAGGAAGGAGGGCCTCTTTGTTGAAGAGAACGTGAGAAGTCGCCGTCAGAAATGTCGTCAGAGGGTATGGCGGTTCCAGTGCAGACCTTCACGACCTTCACCGAGAAGTTCGACGGCACAAACTATCCGACGTGGAAGTTCAAAATGACCTCGTTCTTGAAGGCGCGTGGACTTTGGACGGTCATTCAAGACAACTCACCGTAAGCAACAGAAGCGAGAGCCCTTTGGGACAAGCTGGACACAGAAGCTCGCAGCGCAATTGTGCAGACTCTGTCAAGTTCTCAGACAGCATATGTCATCAACCAGGCTACAGCCAAGGGCGTTTGGACAAGGCTAGAGGAGGTCAGTCAAGGACGATTCCTGGAGAGAAGGCTTACATTGAGGCGCAAACTCAACGGATTGAAGTGGGAAGCTGGAGAGACTGCCACTCAGTATATGCATCGGCTGGAGTCTACAGCCGAGGAATTGCGCACCCTGGGAGGCACTTTGGAAGATGCTGAAATTGCTTCCAATGCCCTGCAAGGCTTGCCGCGGCCGTACCATAGAGTGGCAAGAAGTTTCGACGCCTTCCCTATGTCGGGTATTACCCCGGAAAGGGTGAAGTATGCCCTGCTGCAGGAAGAGGCGCGCCATGGAACTTCGGCGCAAGATGCGGCATGCAAAGCCAGACTTGCTCCGAACAAGCCGCTGGACCGGAAAGGACGCTTCTTCAACTGCTATCAATGCGGAAAACCAGGACACATAGCTCGGGACTGCTATTCCAAGAGGGCCCATAGGAATTTTGGCGGAAGCAGCGGAGGAAACAGATAGCGACAGCGGGACCTGAGGCAAGAAGGGCCGAAGCAAGGAGCGAGGTTCGCGCAATCAACTCATACCCCTCAGATCACAGAAGAGCCCCTTCGCCTTCAGCGCAGACATGGATAGCATGGTGAAGACAGAGATTGACTGGTCCACTGATTCCGGCGCAAGTACCCATATGACCGGAAGAAGAGATCTTCTGAGCAACTTCAAGGCGGAGGCTCCGAAGAAGGTGACGCTTACAGACGGGAAGACCATGGAGTCTTGCGGAACCGGGACCGTGACCTTTAAGGTTCAGAAAGGAAACGTCCTGAACATGTTCACTGCCGATGCAATGTTGCACGTCCCCGGAATGGCGGACAATCTACTCTCGATACCGAAACTGACTGGCAGTGGCGTAGTGGTAACCTTCAGCGACGATAATTGTACTGCGTACAAGGGGAGCAAGTTTGTGTTCTCAGGCTTCAAGGAAGGAGGGATCAACCGACTGCATGCGGACGTTGATGTCCCTGCCGTTTCAGAGAATGTGAAGAGCGACGATTTTATGCTTTGGCATCGACGCCTGTGCCACGTTAACTTCGACTCGCTGGCTGAAATGGGTAAGAAGGGCAGCGTTCAAGGCATGCCAGTTCTGCGAGGTGGACCTCACGCCTGCCAGTTCTGCATCGTAGCAAAACAAACCAGAGCACCATTCCGGTCGTCAGGAGCCGTGCCAACGGATTGTACACTGAAATTGTTGCACGCCGACTTGTGTGGGTCGCTCCCTGTACCATCCATCGGTGGAAGCAAGTACATCCTTGTCACTGTTGACGACGCCAGCAGGAGGGCAGCAGTCTACTTCCTGAAGCACAAGGACGAGACTGGAGACAAGATGGCACTTTTCATACGAGAAGCAGAGACACAGACGGGCAATACAGTCAATCGGGTCCGTACCGACAATGGCGGAGAATTTCTAGGTAGAGAACTCCAAAGATTCCTCGAAAGAAATGGAATCATCCACGAATGGACTATCCGGTATTCGCCAGCACAGAATGCAGTGGCAGAACGCATGAACAGAAATCTTGTGGATACAGCAAGATCACTGTTAATTGAATCGCGGTTGCCCCCCGAGTTTGGCGGAGAGGCACTTAACTCTGCGGCGTACGTCCGTAACCGATGCAGCAAAAGAATTCTCAACCGGAGGATTCCCGAAGAAATCTACACACGGAGGCGCCAGTCTGTGGGCTATTTCAGAACTTTCGAATGCTTGGCGTACATAGCGACGACCACTGAGGGATTTCGCAAGAAGTTGGACAGAAGAAGCGGACCTGCCATTTTCTTGGGGTATTGCGACAAGGGAAAGGTGTACCGTCTGTACAGCCCTGAAAAGCAACGAGTGGTGTTGAGCAGGGACGCCTACTCAATGTGGAAAACTACGTGGGACAGTACCACGAAGAACTTTAGTACCGCAACTACGATTCACAAAAGCCAACTATCAGAAACCATGACGATCATGAGGACGTCGTTACTGTCTACGAAGATGTGCGTTCAGAGGGCAGCACCGAAGACGCTGGTTGCGGCGGTGAGGATCTGCACAGGGGCGACGGCTTGGGCTATGATCGAGCCCAACAAGAACACAACGAGGATCACGGACTCCGCAGATCAGCAAGGATCAGCAGGCCACCCCGACGCCTACAGATCGACTCAACGAAACGCAGTTACTGCGAAATGGCGGAGGTGGAGTTCAAGGACCCGCTGTGCTGTGCTGTCTGAGGTTTTCCCTGGGTTTTCCGAAGACTTTCCAGACGAATATCGGCACAGTTCGGCCTGAAGGTGGCCCAGGTCGCATACTAACCCCCGTCCCCCACTCCTTCCTGCTGTCCTCTCTCCATCTGTCCACATCTGTAGGCCGCTCATAGCCACAGTTGCTTCGCGGTGCTAACACGGAATCAAAAAATCGTCCCAGGGACTCGCCCAGACATTGCTTTCGCGACCCATTTTTTGAACCAGTACAATACCACTTCAATCACCAACACACAATCTTCCAATCACAATCACACTCTGGAAGATGGCGAAAGGGGTGATACGGTACCTACAGGGCACAAAGGACGCCGGGATTACGCATCGGGCATGTGGCGAACCTGTCGTCGGACATTGCGACGCAAGCTGGAACGAGTCAGGAACGGGCCATTCACGGAGTGGATACGTCTTTACGCTGTCGAAGGGAGCCGTAAGTTAGAGATCGAGCAAGCAGCATTTGGTCGCGCTCTCAACGTGCGAGGCTGAGTACATCGCTGCTACTGAGGCAATCAAGGAAGGCACATGGCTACAGATGCTACTTCATGAACTTGGATTCAACAAATACGGCACTAAATGATTGGAAATTAGGAGTGACAACCAGTCAGCGGTATGCCTAATGGAAAATCCTGTCAAGCACCAGCGTTCAAAACATATTAACCTTAAATATCTCTTTGCGAGACGAGAAGTAGAGAACGGGAAATTCGTCATGACGTACCTCCGAACAGACCGAATGACAGCAGACTACCTGACTAAGGCGGTTGGCGGCGTGAAGAATCTGGTGTGTGCAACCAGATGCGGGTTACAGCTTAGACAGTCCCGTCGAACCTTGAGACCGACGGAAATGGCGACTAGTCTGGCTGCAATACGCCTGCTTACCTACGTGAAGCGGAGGGTGTTGGTAGCCACGTTGGCAACCCTGTATGTATTGTACATAACTTCGTTTACTATTGGGAAATAAAACCGAGCTGCAGGTGCGGCAGCGCGATCCTTTTTGGCACCGCTAAGCGACGAAGTGGACATGCGTGTTCTGCACTCTCGCGTGTTGGAATGCCAGGGCACCAGCTGCGGTAGACCAAAGCAAAGGTACAGCTCAACAATACTTTTGGCAAATTTGCTTTACTGTTTACTGTGTTAAGAAAACTAAATGTTACTCCAACGATCGCCGTCAACGCAAATTGGGATCTGGCGACTGCGACGTATCATTAGTGCCTGCTATACAAGTTTGCGTGGAAGCGTCAACAATCAAAGTGGTCGCCTGTCCGGCTCCTTAACGATATACGACGATGACGACGACGATTGAGTTTTCGAAATGAAATAAATGTGGTGTCGGTGACGTGGTCTGGCTCAAGCTATCCCCTCTACTTTCTTTTTTTTTCTTGCTGGGATGACCCCTGTGCCTGATGTCCTTAGGTATCATGGAACGTTTGCGGGAACCCTAGGTGCAGGAAAAAAAAAAGGGCTGTACTCCTTGGCGTACTGCCAAACGCGAACGAAATGCGATGCAATAATAACAGACGTAGGCCGCGACTCCATTTCGAATGCAGAAGATACACACTGTCGTGTGTTTTAGCAGATGAGCAGCATTCTACTTAAAAGGTACGGTAAAGGAAGCTGTAATATCAAAGGGCCACAAGGTCGTGCAAGTCACTTCACTCGGACGATTCTTGTTCTTCCGTGTGGTTCTAAATTCCGGTAACCCAGCGTATAGGTTTGTGAATTCTGTGATAGGAGATGTTGTCCATCCAGCGTACGCTATAGAGCTTGGTTCACACTGCTGCGTTTCATCGCGTGCAGGCACATGCGTACGTATACGTACGACAGAAACGATCAGCTGGTGGTGGTGATTGTGAAAGGGCTCGCCGTTGTCGGCCCCACAGAGGTTGGAAACGTCACGGCTGACTACCGTGGCAATGTGCGTTCTGGGCCGACTTCTAAGGGAAATACACTGACATATGTCCGGAAGCGTCTCAAGAAAACACACGAACAACCACAGACAGCACAGCCGGCACCAGGTTTCGAGCCCGGGAACTTCACATACATCCGTGGTGCCGCAACTCTCACCCAATGCGTGCCTTTCATGAAGTGTTATGGTGTCAAGCTTGATGTCCACGTTTTAGTTCGGCGTATCGCAAATTCCAGCTAGTTTGGGCGTACCTAAATTGTTAATGTGTAATTAATCCTGAATATTTCTTTCTTGCTACCTCCATGCACTCCATGTTTGCTGCGGTCATGTTGAAATATGTCACATAAAGGGACAGCGACGGCTGGGAAGACAATCTGCCTCAAGCGGTAACGCCACTGCGGTGTAAAAGCCGCATCGAGGCGCATTCGATGAACTAATGCGGCATCTCGTAAAGAGGTATGTCGAGGCATGCGGAAAGCAAGCGCTGGATCAACTCTGCTCAGCATGGCTGGGGGCAGAATGTCAGCGGTCTTTTGGCGGGAAGTCAGAGAAGTTACAAGGCGCCGAACCTGGATGATTCGCTGGGATGCCCAGCAGCTGAATGGCTAGAAAAAAATGCGTCAAGTTGCGCGTGCTCTGCCTCAGGTTCGTCCTCATCCATACTTGCAACAACCCCACTCTGCGTGCAAGTGCCGTCGATGATTGACAACGACATGCTTCTTCCTTAGATGTCGCCGAAGATTTGTTGTGTTCCAACCCTTGTGAGAGATCAAAGAAGAGCAGAGGTTGCAATTTGCATGTGTCTCCGTGTTTTGCGTGAAATGAGTCCACATGAAACTCCTGTTTCGCCGGAGGTAATCTAGCGGAGACATAACTGGTCGTAGCCCACAGTGGCGAGCAGGGGTTGCGTTGCACTAAACCCAGCAGTAAGGCGTTGCACTATCCAGCGTGCGTAACTGGAGATACCAGTCGCACACGTACTCGTAAGAGTCCACAACGCTTTGGCTGCACAGCTGAAGACGGAGGGGTGTATAGTAGCCGCGAAAAAGAGTTAGAGGTGTGTGAGTACGGTACACCAAACCGGCGCAGGCTAAGTCACACAACTCGACTCAAACTCGAAATACATTTGTTGCACCCAACTGGTATGGCAAAAAGGGATCAAAAGGTGAACACGGAAGTAGAAACTTACTCACAAGCCATCCAAGCAGTGATGTCATTCGGGAAAGCAATAATTGATTGGAACTGGCCAGCTATGAAGACCTCTCAAGATTACCCTGTCGCCAGGCTGCACGCTTTGGCAGGAATATTGGTATAATTAAACAAGAAAACATATAACTGGTATCTGATCTGCATACAGTATCCGGCATGTGTGACACACCAAAGCCACGGGCTTAAAGAAGCAAAAAGAAATGAAATAAAAGCAGAGAAATGCAGCAGTCTGTGTACATTTGGTACCAATTATATACAGACACGTACTTTGTTTTGTCTTTTTGTACACTGCGTGAAGTATAGCGGCCCGTGGACGACGAGGACGTCCCTCTGCTGCCGCATGCCACTGCGCCTGACAGCCAGTTCTGCCTGCACCGTTCTAGCGTGAGTCCCCGACGGTCTGCACACTGGGACATTCCATCAACATCGGCCGGGGAGACCATCGACCTCTAACATTTGGTTACCCGGACGAGGACACCTGAGTCCTCTGGCACCCCGGTTCGACGAAATTGGCGCCAGACCCTCTCGTGGCGCGTTTTCACGATCTTCCTTTTTTCAAGTGCACCGGCCGTATACACCCTCAGTTCCGATGCAGCTGTCGTTGTGAGCACTTCTTAACCTTACCTACTACAGAAGTGCACCAGCAACGTTACTTTTCATGTGTCCGCAAGCAGCGAAGCCTATCGTTTACAGTATGCTTTGCATAGTGTTTTTTTGTTTTTTGTCTGTGCCCGCATGTGTGTGTGTGTGCCCGCAAAACACGACTCTTTTGATTCTTCTTTCTATTATTTTCATAAGCGAATGTATGCAGTTCTTTGAGTATGAGTTGAGTTATGAGGCCGCTTCGTAATCTCTTTTCAACTATCTAGACATGTTTCGGTGAAGACAACATTTCCTTGACTTTGAGAAGATACAGAAAACAGACATAATCTTGCAGAGGACATGCACTTGCTTCTTCCTTCATCATAATTAATTTCTTAGGCAAATGAGGCTTTGTGCGTGTTTGTCCTTTCTATGTGTTCCAACCTCAGAACATCTATTCGCATCATGTTCAACAGGTACGCGGCACCCAAAATTCCAACCACCATATTTTCGAAGTACTGTATAGTGCAAGAATTATAGCACTATACATTGTCTGCGTGTTCGCAAGTGACTTGATCAATTTAGTAGCGAGAGACACATAAGCAGGACCGTTAAAGCTCATTTTAAAAATTATTTGAGTTACAATTACAGATAAACGAGTTCAAAAATGTCAGAGTTTGTTAGACATACCCCAGAGTTACGAATACACTGATACAGTGACAGCTAGCGCGGAAACGGCACCCAATCTTTTTGCACTTTCCTCAATCATTTGTAAAAATCAAATGAATCACAGAACACTTCCACTTAACCGTCTAAAATCATACACTGTATGGAATACCATGAGATGCAAGAACACATACGAAGATGTCATTGATATTACTCAACAGACAAAAAAAAGTATCTAGTTGTAACGGGATACTTTTTGGGTCTGTTGAGTAATGTTAATGACATTACTCAAACACTCTTACGCAGTGGAAAGCAATTGCTCTGAGGCTCATGGTAACAAACGCGACTCAACACGGACGGAGAGAAGACGCGTCCTCAGTCCGTTCATGTTTCCTGTTTGTTACCATGTTACTCAACCAACACACTACTGAGTTCTGAGGCTCGAACCCACAAACTGACAACTCTTACTCAGATACTGTCTAAAACACTGGACATAAGTAGCTGCCGCTGTTTCTGCCTCACTCATTATTTCCACTCCGACGCTAATAGCAATTTGAAAGATGTAGATGTAGCTCCTGTTACAATAAGATTCGTGAAGACATGCACAATCAGACGCCGTATACCGAAAGCCGCAGGCATCCCAACATATTTCCACGACGATAGTTCATATTCTGGCACAATACAGATTGAACACCCGTCATATCGCTATAATCAACATTGGTATTTCACTTTTCGAAACTCAAGCGTCGTCGCCACCGCATAATGCACGGGGGCGGCGGAGGCGAAGCCTTAGTCGCTGTGCGAGAGTCCCTGTGCATGTGCTTGAAGCAGAGCGTCGAACCGAAACGTTTTTCGGTTTGTTTCGGGTTCGGGTTCGACCATAAAGGTTCGATTCCGGTTCAGCTCCGGAGGTAACATATATGGGTTCGAACAACAACAACAACAACTTTATTATAGGATGATGAATGAGGTGTTTCATCGCCAGAGGCGGTACTGGTAGTGACGCGTGAATGAAAATAATGAGCCCCTTTACAATATGGATCAAAGTCGTATAGCATCCAGAAAGGTGAAGAGAGCTTTGAGGGCAGAGCCTTGGTGATCTGGATGTGGCCAGGGACCAAGCAATTTTGTGAGAGAGAGAGAGAGGGGGCGAGAGCCCAGCACACTAAGAGATCCGGAGAGTACGGTTCGGGAAGGTTGGTAGTGTGGGCAATGGAGAAGAATGTGCTCTAGATCTTCAACATCACCGCACTGACAGCATTGGGGAAAGTCAACTTGTCTGAAGCGGTGAGGCCACTGCGCTGTAATAGCCACATCGAGGCGCATTTGACGAATTAATGCTGCATTTTGACGAGAGGTATGTCGAGGCATTCGGAAAGCGAGCGCTGGATCAACTCTGCTCAGCATGGCTCGGGCTAGAATGTCAGCTGTCCATTAGCGGGAAGCCAGTGGAGTCGCGTCAAAGTACGGAATGACAATCTCCCCTCAGCAGCGCAATACGCGTCCGTCTCCGAGACGAGAAAGCTGGTTCTGCGCGCTGTCGGCCTGTTCATTCAGTTCCAGACCGCAATGGGCTGGAACCCATTGGAAAACCAGCGTGTGCCATGCTTCGTAGACAAGGTTATACGCCATTAACACATCCATCACCAACGGTGCGGATGACGCTCGTATGCCAGAATTGTCAATTGCTTGCAGCGCAGATGTAGAGTCAGTGGACACGATGTTGCGGATTAATTTCGTCTTTCTTTTTTTTTATCGCATTCGTAGAAGACGAGAATGATGAAGGGAAAGTGTGTGTACTTTATAACGCGTGGAACTCTACGATTGGTAGTTAGTTCTGGGGGTTCCATTGCTACACTATATGCTGACTATAGCTAGCCTGACGAGGTAAAAGTTATGAGTAAGTGTCGAACTGGTCTCTTTGTCTTTTTTTGAACACACGACCCATCCCTATGGGATAAAATCAACGATGTGCTGCTGGAAGAAAAGTATGGCATAGAGTTCTGCTGCGGTGGATGAGGTCTGATGCGAAAGACGACGTCCTTCCACTACGCCTTCGGATGGGATGATGAATGCCGAGGCGGACTTCCCATTTTGAGATATGCCATCGGTGTACGCTGCTGCAGAGGTAGAGCACTTGGCATCTACTAGAGCATGGGCTCGAAGGACTTGAGGAGGGACCTGACCTCTTCGTTCCTGGTGGTCCGGAAGACGTATGAAGGTGGGTGGCACAGGCAGAGACTAGGTAGCATCTGACGCTGTGACGTCCTTAGCTATGAAGCCAGTGAGAGCCTCCCGAGGAGTGGGTGACGGGGAATGTGCGCACGCAAACGTAGGTAATGTCAATCCGTTTGACGCTCATGAAGGACCTCCACCGGGAGTTCACCAGCTTCAGCCAGGACTTGTCGTGTTTCAGCCACTCTTGGAACTGGAAGGCAGCGGCGAAGGCTTCGTGCAAACAGGGTCCGAAGGGTATTTAATGACGTGGTGGATATCCTCTGCAAGATTGGAGGGCTGTAAGACACAGTCGCCCTCACCAAAGTCGCGTGAACGGCTAGAAGGGAGCGCTGATCACAGCCCCATCCTAAGCCAGAAAGATGTTCAGTAGCAGGGTGCCATTGCTGCACCTTGGTTTCAAGGCGATTAATGTGGCGAGCCCAGCGCAGGTCCGAGTCCATGACCACACCAAGGAAGCGATGGGAACGGACAGGCTCGAGCTTCTTTGCACCAACCCAAAGAGGGAAATTTCCCATAGTCTTCCGGGTGAAAGGGAGCTCGACGTACTTTTCGGGTACTTCAAACCGGTTCAGAAGGTGTAAACTGGTTCGGAACAGGTTTGAGGTCCTAATATGCTACAACATTATAGGTAGCCACTAAAAATGATGCAAGATAGCTTAGTTAATCCCCACATCACGCCCCCCCCCCACCACCACCACAGACCAACCCGAACCGAACCGGTATCGCGAACCGATAACCGAAGTTTTTATATGGGTTCAGTATGGGTTCAGGGAAGTTTATATGGGCTTTATATAGGTTAATTACGGTTCAGTTCCGGTTGAGTTCCAGCTAAAAATTACTGTTAATTCCGTTGTTTGGCGTTCTGGTTTGAAGAATGTTTGAGATGCCACAGCAAGCCGGCCCCTGAGGTCGGCCTTCTTATTTTTTTAAGCAAATATGCATGTTTCCGGGGTTTCCTTTTCCGATCCTTCTTGGACCTTTCCGAGTAGATTTCTTCTGAAAAATAATTTTCTTAAAAATATGCTGACGCTCTCCAGGCTTAAAATAGCTCCATGATTATCCCAAATTACTGCCATTGGTAATTTATGTCATTTGCATCTGATCTTCCCAACAGTTTGATTAACATCGTTAGGGCAAAGGGAGCCTTTCTGGCTCGATACAATGTTTCACAAAAGGAGGCCATCAGCACCAGTTAACTCCGGCGTCGTCGTCATCGGATACTACTAGGGGAGCAGCAGTGGCATCGCTGCTGCGAACATTGTTATTCTAAATGCGTCCACCACACCAGCAAAGTTGGATAACTGGCACTGATGGTATGCAGCAGTCGCCAGGTTCGAAGTTCGCGTTTGCGGTGATCGCCACGGTAACAGTTTCGATGTTGGTTGCAAACGATGCCATTTGATGCTGATGCACTCTCTGGTTTTAAAACGTTTTATAACTCTGCAGTACTATTTTTGAACCGTGATGTGGGCAAGCTTACGCTTGTCCCATCCTACAGTTGGCAATACAAAACGTTTTATAACTCTGTGTTTCTTTGCTTGCTTTGTCGCAGGTGGCGCTTTATTTTTGATGCGTGACGTGGGCAAGCTTACGCTTGTCCCGTCCTACAGTTGACAATGCGAAGTTTTAAAACTCTCTGTTTTTGAGAATTCTAGTACGACAACGACGAAGCTGAGCTTCTGTGAGTGATGTACTGATTTTCTGTAAATATCTATATATCTGTGTGTGTTTTCCTTTGTGTATTTCTGATCATGGGCTAGTGTCATTCTTTTAGCGCGCGTGTGTGTGTGTGTGCCATGGCCAGCCGACCACTCGATTTTCTTGTAACACCGCCGTTGGCAGTATCACGCGTGGAATTCCTTTTCGCTCTGGTGAAGAAGGCTCCTGGTGGCGGGGTTCCAATAATTTCAGCACCAGAATGAGTCAGATTTTGAGCTTAAGGCTATGTCTCTCCAAGGGGCTGCAACCCTAAAGGTTTGGCCTCTGTAGATGTAACTGGTGTTGCCATTCCGTTGGTTTCTTTGGAAGCCAACCTCACCGTAGTTAGGGTGTGTAAGGCACCGGTTGGTATGGATAACGCGCACATTGTTTCTGCGCTGGGCCAGTATGGCACAGTAAAGGACATCGTCCGCGAGATATATGACCATCCGGAACTCAATTTCATAGAGACCGGGAACCGCCGTGTGATCATGGAAGTGAAGCCTCCGGTGCCAAACTTCATCCGCGTTTGGGGTAGGCGACTTATATTTCGCTTCCCATGCATGCGTAGAACTTCTTTAGGTGTGGGCTGTCAGGACATTTTAAGAGGTCCAGCACGGTGTCTGTGTGCTCTAGGTGTGGGGAAGTAGGCCATGCGCGCTGTGAGAAACGCTGCCGTAGGTATGGGTGAGGCCATGCTGCTAAGTCGTGCTCCGTGAAAACCTGGGTGTCCCTTGTGGTTGGCATTCCAAATGCGTTGGAGACCGGTGGCGCTTGGACTGCTCCACCACAGAGTGCGCCTTCTGCGGATGTGGTGTCGGAGGTCGCGGATTCTGCTGCATTGGAGCCTGCCGCTGTTGTCGCTCCTAACACAGTAGATGGGGTGGAGGTAGGGATGTCCTCCGTAGCTTCTGTGCCGCTTCCGAGCGACTCAAGTGAGGATGAGTGTGACCATGATAACTGTGATGCACGCGTAACAGTAGGGGGCGAAAAGATTCCTCGGGAAGAGTCTGCTGTAAATGATGGTCGCTGGTTCCCGAGCGACGTATATCTTTCGGGTGACGACGAACCGACTTGGTCAAAATGACGGTGACATTGACATGGAGGCACGCTACACGTACGGCGTTTCAGTTTATCTGGGGCGGTTCTGTAGAATGGGGATGAAGAGATCGTATGCATCGGCCTCGCGTAGATGGCGGCCTATCTGTGCCCGATTTCAAGGTGAAGTGCCTTGCCTTAGTTCTGCGCGCGATCTTTCAGGGTCCCCTAGAGCAGCGGCATCCTGCTCAGGGTCTACTAACTTTTCTGTTAGCTCCCGACATTCGTTTTTTTTTTTCCTGAGCTGACACACACTCGCTCGCGCTCAGAGTGCGTGGCTCCCAACCTGGAGGCATACGTTGTGGCAATGCGTAGCCTGCGAGCTTCTTTCCCTGATGATGACATAACATCATGGCCTGTGCGGTGCCTTTACATGGCACTTCTTGCGCTCAATCGGCCACCCCCGAACTCGATGCGTATTCAGCGCTATATAGCGTGGCGTACGACCACTGCTGGCTGGCTGCACACCCGTAGGGCCAGTCTTCAGTGGCGCTTAGCGCATGACGTCGTGCCGCTGCGTGAGCGTTTTTCCCGTTTTGGTATAACGTCACCCGGCTGTCCCTTCTTCGAGTACAGGAAGTCAGGAGAACATGCTTTCAATTTATGTTTGTTGCCGGGTGCTCTGTGGCATTGTGTAGCGGGCCTTTAGGCGGCGTTTTGTGCTCTTAGTAGTCCAAATCAATTACCAAGTGTGGAAAGACGGCACAATGACGGATCTCGAGGGCGCATCCCTCGCTTACCTCGTCCCAGTCGCCATCATCATGCCATCACCGCATGATTATACTCCACCGTAGCACGACGATGAGAACGTGATGATTTTTAGTTATTATTTCGTACTTTTTTTCCATACCACCGTAATCATGGCAGTATTATTTGTCCCTGAGAGCGTCCGCTTATAAATGTGACACTGGATGAAGGTTACGCCCATCTTGAGTTGCTCGACTCCGAGTGACCAAAGACATGTTCATACACTATTGATTTTAAGTCTTGCAAGATGTGCTAGTCCGCGCACATCAAAAACAAAAAACAAAACAAAAAGACATACCGAATATATACGGGACGGATATATACGGCATTATTGGACATGGGGCATATGTGTCATATGGACATATGGGTTATATAGGCTATCCGGGGTGCTCATATGGCCCGTATGGACCATACGAGAACATACATATCCAACAATCCCGTATAAACGTGTCCCATACAATTCCCATGTGGTCCATGTGTGTGTCAGCCACAGCGGAATTATGAGACCGCTTATACTGGGCCCACAGAGCATAAGGTACCACGTTGAAGTAGTCGCTACTGGGGTAGCGGTCGGATGACGATGCGGAGTAAAGATTGTACAGGGTGCATCCAGTGACAGATAGTGGGCAAAATCCACCTACACGCTAGGCAAAAAAGGGGAGAATACATTATGAAAGCGGTACAGCGGTGCATCACAGAAAAATGTAGGTGTGTCAAGCGAATATCTTTACACGACCATAGTGGAGAAACAACCAGGAAACTTTTCTCTGTTACTCAGCTCATTTGGCTTGTTACATTAAAGGGCACGGTTGTAAAAAGCTTGCACTCCCATGAAGCAGATGTTGGGGCTGCATGGGTGAAGTGCACACCCTAACTGTTTCGCAGTAAACACAACTCAGTAAATTGTTTTCCCAACGACCTGTATCTTAACCCTTTAGTGCCCGCCCTCCTTTCCAATAAGTCTACAACAACGGGTCTTTGAAGAAACGTTCATTATGTGGAGATATACGCAAATATAAATTTGGAAGGCAAAATATGCAGCCGTTGCCAGATGTGGAATGTTCCCAAGTGGGAACGATAGGCTCTCGCAACATCAAAACTTTCTAACAGCAAGACTCACCCCTGGAAAAGTTTTGTGCACTGACTGTACAGATGCACTTGACAGACTTTGTATATCGGTCCTCCATTCTTCTCAGCTCTGTCTGCAGCCGCGGTATTTTCCTTCGGAGGCTAGTAATGCCCTTGTCCTGCTCTTGGTAGAGAAGAGATTTCGCCAAGTGGACCTCTTCTTCTGAACGGACCATCACAAGCTGCGAATAGTACTTCACAACAAGTCTCATGCAGTGTAGCTAATCATGCATAGGCCGACATCCTACATCGAGGTGAAGTGTCCAGGCTGCGATGCGGGATTTTTGCTGGATGTGTCTGAGCAGTTGTCTCTCCATTTCTTGCTAGTAAATACAGGACTGTAGTTATTGACAACCTACCGAAAAATCCATTACAGTCATGAAGCTGAGCTCTCAACCTTAAGAAGAGGTCGTGACTAACTATAACGAACTAGCCCAGCGCGCAGATGTGCGTAGCCTCACGCTAGGACGACGATAGTACCGGTTGAACTAATTGGCTTGAGCAATGGCGCGAGGTAGTTGTGTCGCATTGCCGCTGTCCACGGGCTATTACTATTAGCTGTACGGGCTAACTATAATTCGTTGTATCTGTACCGTCTTGCACTCTCTGCTGTGCAAGCGCAAGCAAGGGTGACCGGACACACCACATCGAATCCCGAAGCTAATTTTTCACGAACCCATTTCTCAGACTCTGTCGCTAGAAGGCAGCTAAGCTCATGATTTAAAAAAAAATGTTTTCAGCAGCGTAAAGGGCGATAGGCCACCAAGTGGGGAAAACTGTTGCAGGCTGACTCGTCGCCTGCCAGGATAGTGCAACCTTCCTGTTTTACCCATTTTGCCGCTGTTCCTCTTTATTGGAGGTTCATGACGTGTACTCTGTACTCTACCCAGAGCCCACAGCAATTTCCACTTCTTCCTTCCACGTGCCTGCTACATCACCTGGCATAGTGTGTGTGCTCTGGCCTCTTCGTCTTGGTCTTCATAGGTCACGTTCCTCTCACATTTGGTTGTGCATGGCCCAACACTATTATTCTCGTGTCCCCGCTGATTCCTACAACCACTTCCAAGGCTTCTACTAATGTCCGAGAACTTTACTGAAGATATATGCAGAGATTCAGAAGCGTAGCCCGTCAAGCCGTTCAGGACGGAAAAGTATGTATTTGAACCCATTGTTCCCAAATGGCAACAAATGAGGGAATTCTTGCCTGACATCGTAATATTTTGGCTAGGGAACTTTTATAACCACACAGATATGTTTATTTGTCTTCCTGCAATCACCACTGGCAGTTACATAAACAACGGGAAGGCGACGCACCTGCAGCATGTGACAGAAACTCAATTGCAGGCAAAAATTGCAAGTTTGGTAAGTGCGGCAGAAGCATCTCCCTGTCAACTGAAGACGTAAACACCTAAGCGCGATTTCGGGTCATACTTTTGAGTATACCCCAGCAACACCGAACGTGCGTCGGATGTGCATGATAGATCCAAATGTCCACAGTCCCTAGCGTACATCCTGCGAACGTTGTTTTAAGCGCCGGGTCCGCCCAAATCGCTAAGCGCTGCCCATGCAGTGTGCGATATGGCGCGCGAGGGAACCTCCAGACAGGATCTATTATGCATGTCTGGCACAAAAAGTAGAAAAGTGCAGCCCGTATAGGTGTAGTAATAACTGAAGCTCAAATGTGTCATTTACAATTCAAAACAAAGTGTTGGTTTTAGTGATGGATGCTTAATTTGAGAGAACGTCGCTGGTAGAAATCTCGGACAGCGGAATTTGAATCTGAACACCTAGATGGCGTTAGCGTCGGCTCCTCTGCTCCTTCCCTACATTAATGCTGTGTTATGGCGGGTTTGCCTTGCTGTTGTGCTGCGTCTGCGTGTGTTTGAGGGTCGCATAGTAACAGAAATTCTGGTCGTAACTACAAGGCACGACACGAAGGGAACGTCAGCTACTGGAACGTAAAATTTGGACATTGTCGTGCGAGTTACGTAGTACACTGCGTCGACGCCAATGTGGTACGAAGAGATGTGAACACGCTACTTTCAAGTAAACGCCGGTTGAAAATGACTCATCGCAGGTCTACGTTTTTACCAAAAGCAGCAACGAAAGGTTCGTCACACTTTGTCAAATGTGTGTGAGGAAGCTTCCAGTGGTTGTTCGCATGTTGTTTCGACGCCCCACACCTGTTGACACGAGACTTGGAGCGACAAAGAATGAGCAACTGGAGGAAACAACCGATTTCTACACAGTGCATCTTTTTGCATAATAAAGCAATGTCACCAATGCACGAGTCTGAAGTGTTTCTGGAGAAGTACAGAAGTGTGTAAATAATGTCAACATTAAGTTGGCCATACGAAACAATCCGACAGAAAAATAAGAAAAAAACAATATACGTCCCCTGCACTGCCCATTTTGATCCGTCAATATCTACATGGGACATCCCTAGGCGCTACAATGGCGCTGTTTTTCTGTCTCATTCAGCCCTTCTCACACACATAAAACGGACGTATGTACATGGGACGTCCGAATGTCCGTCCTCGGATATTTCTCGGACATCCATAGGAGTGCAATGTGTTGTTGGGGTAGATATATTGACTACAGTGCAAGCTGACTTGGACGTATATGTCGCCGTTACTAAAGTTGCGGGATCGCTTAGACGAAGGTAATGTTTTTGTTCCCACATGGGAACAATGGTATCAAATGGGTTAACTTACGTTATGTCTTTCAAGATCTCAGCAATGTATGTGTTCATTTTCCCACGTCAGGTGCGTTGTAGCCCACTTACAGGACAAACGGGATTGGAAAGAGCACGTCGAGAACTTCGAAACTATGTTACGCACGAGTATGTACCTGCAACTAGAGCGGTTTTAGGAAAATGTGGAGAGAGATAAAAAGGTGTCGCAAGTTCCTAAGCCTTGGCCGCTTTAAGTACGTGAACCCGTCAGAGGGAGGTTGGGATCTGCCGTGGGGTTCGAACCCAAACACTGGCACAAATGTCGCGAAACGGGGGTCGGCGTCAGGAATTTCTTAAATGACTCCCTAACAGCTGGAAATTGACGAAGGTCCGAATTGGAAGATTGTAGTGCAGGGTACGGAGATGCACACACAAAATTTCAGGTAAATCATGCGTTAGGTAAGCAAGTTACAGCACTGAACAGCGCGAAGCGTTTCCGCGCGTCGTCACCCAGACACGCCGGCGTTGAAAAACTGCAATTCCAATATCGTATCTTGGAGAACGAAACTTTGCGGGCATACAGGACAAACTCGACTGAAACGAGCACGTCGAGACCTTCAAAACTACGTTACACACGACTATGTAGCTGTACTGGGGCGGTTTTAGGAAAATGCGGCCGCCAGCCACATGTATTGTGGGGAGTGCAAACACGGAAACCGGTAACTGGAGAACCGCTAAAGTTAGAGAGCTGCGGTCAGTTTTGTCACGTTTGGTACTTCACGTAGAGTAGGTCCCCAAAAAATGAACATCATCGGAATGAACATCGTCGGAATCGACGGCTACGAATGTGTCGTATATGTGCTGATGGAAGCCAAAAATTTCCACATTTGTCGGCTACATTTGTCGGATTTCACAAAACGTTTAGGCGTGCTCGTGAAGGGGGAGGAATGTGGAATCCGTCACAACAAATAGCATCTTGATAGGACCATTTTAGGCCTCTATGTTCGTCGAAAGACTCAATACTCCCATGAACCACTAGGATGCCCAAGAATCTTGAGCAGGCTACCCGTGTACTCCAGGTAAATACCTGAAGAATCGATGCTTCGAGTACGGGAACAGGTTAGAAAACAGGAGAAATGTATGTTAGGGTATAACTAATTGTGTTCTCAGCAAAAAGGGACATCATCCAACCTGACCTAACCTATAGTCATGTGTGTCACCTCACGTATCCTTCGGAGCGTGTACACCGTTCCCGTCCGTGCGTTACTCTTCAGACCCTAACACAGGAACGTAGCAGTGAGTTTATTTATCTACATATTCCTCCAGGGCAGTGAGAGAAATTTTGTTCCCAAATCAGTTTTTAGTAGGTAAGTGCGTGACGCAAGTGGCCCATTTCAAAAATAAGTTTGGAATAATTGTAACCATAACTATCTGGCAGAATCAAAGTTTCGAATTATGTGTCATATGTGATTCTTATCTCCCCCATACTATCCTCATGTGTGTCATACGGCCCCATATGTATAGTATTCTTGTCACGTACGAATCGTATGGAACCCTTATGAGAAGTGTTCTACGTTTACGACAACATATACCGACGGCGCATCCCGCAACAACAAAACCGCCTCAGCATTCGTCATACCATCCGAAGGTGTAGTGCACGGAGGACGTTTTTCACATCCAACCTCCTCCACAGCTGCGGAACTCTATGACATCCTTTTCTTTTTACAACACATCACTGATTTTACACCGCAGGAATGGGCAGTCTTTACGGACTCGAAATCTGCACTGCAAGCAATTGAAAATTCCGGCATACGAGGGCCCTCCGCACCCCTAGTCACAGATGTGTTAATGGCTTACCACACTATCTACGCTGCAGGCCACAGGCTAGTTCTCCAGTGGGTACCAGCCCATTGTGGTGTCGTGGGGAACGAGCAGGCCGACAGCGCCGCAGAAGCACCACTCTTGTATCGGAAACGGACCAGTACTGTTCTGCTGACAGGAGACCGCAGTTCCATTCTGCGACGCCTCGTGACACCCCTCGTGTCTCGATGTGGCCTTTACAGCTCGCTGGCGTTACCGCTTGAGACAAGTGGTCTCTCCCTCCTGCTACTGTGGTGCTCTTGAGGATCTGGAGCATATTCTTCTTCATTGTCCCAACTACCAACCTTACCGAACCACACCCTCCGGGTCTCTTCGTCAGCTGGACTCCCGCCCCTTCTCTCTACCGAAATTGCTTGGTCCCTGGTCCAATCAAGCCCAGCAACGATCTGCGCTCAAAGCTCTTTTGACATTTCTGGACACCATCGGACTTCGGTCGTTATTGTGAAGGGGCTCGTTATTTTATTCCCTGCATCCCCACCAGCAATGGGGTAGAGTATCCCCTCTGGCGATGAACCTCCCCACTCTTCAGAGACAAAATAAAGTTGTTGTTGTTCCAACCGCAAAGCATTCAGTGAGATCTTTATAACAAAACCACCAGGAACGGAACAGCAGGAAAGCATGCAGAAAATGCGTACGACAAAACAACAACGGGAAGGTGCAGTGTACAACGAAGTAAATCATTCGAAAAATATTTAGCAAATTTAGATCAAAACAACTTAGGATGTTCAGTATGCACAGTGAAGGAGAAGCGCTTGCAGGGGGAAATGTCCACCAAATACAGGAACAGAAGGCTGTAAACAAACACCCCAATGCAACCTGCCCCAACTCAGCTACTACGTGCAATTTGCGCCCTATGCTATTAGCACGGCACCCGCTCCGGTTGTACAAGCGCTTGACTCACTAGATTCCTCTAGATTGGGCAGCTTTATCGCTGGCGGAGGGTAAATTACCTCTGCCAGTGTATTGCTGTGTTCCCGTCTAATGTTCTCGATAACCTCATCACCAAGCTGCAGAATGACGTAAGGACAGTCTCTGTACCACCTGGCGTGTTCAGATAATGGATCGTCCTCATCGCTCCAACTGCAAAAGGCGTTGCCGCACTGAAAGCAGGTTGTGCGATCTTGAGCACCTGCGCGGAGAGAAGAACGTGATCACGCAAAGTATAAGAACCACGTAAGCACATTTGTAATCTGGTCATGTGGAATCGCTTGCAGTCTCAAGAATCCTCCTGTCTGTTTGTCGGTTTGAAATGCAGGTTTCACGTGGCTATGATAAATTGTTTCGAACAATTCGATCGTAGTTCGACACAGAGGAACATTGCCGACAAGCAACAGACTACTCACGACTAGCTCTTTGTGCCCTATTGTCAGAATCGCTAGTGACGTGTATTTTGAGAGACAGAGAGAATGCGTTTTGATTATACAGACCTGACCATTTTGTTTCTTTTTGAGCAACAATCCTCGGCTTTCGCGAATATCCTGATTGCTGTGTTCATTTTAGTTATTTGCAGATTTGTGGGCACACTCGTTGGGATGTCCAAGATTATTACAAAAAGTAAAAGGCTCAGTTTCCCTTCCGATTGATATTGATAAAGTAGAAACGATATATTTACAATGAAAATATGATTGGATGATGCCAGAACTTGACTGGATCTCTGAGAAACAGGACTGCACTTGTGTCTAGAGGGGTAGTTTAACAATTAATAATAGTGTAGACGACACAAGAATGTGAGATCGTTGAGTTATATGCTCAAAACGCCTTTTAGAATCACTACAGCAGATTGTTGTAATGTCACGCGTTAATTCAAGTAATGCAATAAACTGAGCTAGAAAATAGAAAAAAAATCAATCCTTCCACAATCCATTCACTTCATGCGAAAGTGAAGTGCAACGTGCGTGCGACACTTACTCAAGCGGTAATTTTCATATGTAAAAATTTCGCAGATGCAATGCAAAAGTGGCAGTGTTCGCATTGCAGTGATACAAGGTGGTGAACTGAAAACGATATGACAACGAAAAAATGGCTAGAAAGCAAGCGATTTGTTGAAGATGATACAAGATGTAAAACCCCGAGACTAGGGAACACGAATGGACTGGCACAAACACGAAGTCTCAAACCCAGATAAAACTTTTGCTTCACATAGAGGAAATACAGGGTTCGCCAAGATAAACTTCGGGGTTGGTAACGAAGATAAAACAAATAAGAACAGCGTCGGAAAGCTAAAGTAGATGTTAGAGGACGTATTATGCCCCAAAATTGTATGTCGATACTGCCACTTGCTCCGTTTCTCTGCGGATAAATCGTGAAAATTAAGAAACCGCCGCTGCCTAATCGGCTATACCTGTGTACCAGCTACTTTCCTCAGATAGCGACATGGTCGAAAGCGGCGTCGCAGAGAACTAGTCTGCATTCAGTTCCACATGTTCGATGTCGTCTGCGACACCGCGCTCGACTGCTTCTCCATCTGACGAAAAGGAGCTGGACCACAGTTTCTGTTTAACTGTGTTTGTGTTTAAGTAACTCCAGGCGTGGCGAAAGGCGTGAGGGGGTGAAGAGGGTAGTTGTTCTTGAAAACAAGATTGACTTGAAATTTCTTCCCAACGGCCAACAAGTTGTGAGTCACTTTGTGGAAATAACATGTGGTTTTACCTTACTTCCACAAAGTGTTTCCTAAGCATCTGAATATGTTGCATGTACTTTCAGCTATGCAGGAATTTCGAAACGGGAAATTCGCAAATGGTACATGGAGGCATCGGTTGACGAAACAAAAATGGTTGATTACCAGTGTAGAAGAATCCAGCTTTTGCCATTTTTTCTGTGTTTCCCTTCGCAGTTGCAGGATAAAGGTCGAACGATGATTTTCTGCTTGAGAACGACGCGTACCTCTCATGTATGGGCCTGGTGTGGAGCACAGCATACTCCTTCACGCGACTTCCATGCGATTCTGGAGGTGCGTGGTATGAGTACTTCTTTCCACAGACGTCTTCTGTACGGTAGGCTAGTTCAGGTTTCATCTCAGTGGCAGCATCCATCATGACAGTGCCTGTCCCAAGACGAAAGGTATGTGAGTGCATGATACTCCAGAACTACCGCATACAGCTATTTGCATCATCGGCATAACATCGGATCGCTGGATATATTGATAGGAGGGGGGGGAGGGTTTACGTTGCGGACTGAATATCGACGAAGGCATAAACATGCACCGTTGATAATTGCTCCACGAAATTTCGCACATAATTCACCACTGGAGGCTTTAGTCGCGAGCCAACTACGACCGAAACGACTCACACGGGAGTTTCGAGTCCGACACCCATGTTAGGCATATGTGTTCCACAGTCGTCAGGCAACGAAGATTCCCTTTGTCACGTTACGTTGCAGCAGTATCGCCAAATGTGTTGGCACAGCTCAAATATTTAATGGGCCGTAAACTATCCCGAAAACATTGTTAAATATTTGCTGAACACAATACATGCACTTAGGAAATTTTTATCCCATAAATTCTTCGGGGTTAAAGTGCGCGATTTTGCAACCACGCACGGTTCAAACAGTCTCCTCATTGCACATCCACGTTCCTTCTCTCCTCTACTCCTCCTGCTGCTTGCTCCTCCCAATTCTTGTCTTCTGTTTACGGTATTGAGGCCTATTATCAGTGCCTACCTACATTGAGTTTGCAAGCGACTTTCATCAAGGAGCGTAGACCAATCCTGGTAGCACTGCGGTTCACGATAGTGTCATAAGGCCCAAGCCTGTTGGCATGCTCAAGGTTTTCCAATGATAATCCTTTACGTAGGGGTGAAGGAGCCAGGACGAACAAATGTGCAAGCGTACAATTCTTCAAACAGGGTAGGTGTCACGTGACCTAAAAGATGGCGGCGCCCGTGATCGGCGGCCAAACCTTTTGTAGACAATGCGGTTGTTGTTTCTGCGCGACGTTTTGGATGTCTTTCGATCACGGTAATTATTTTTATCCGATAACCTCGCAGTAAAACGTGCAGTTTTACACATAAGGCCTCGTACTGCTGACGACTTCCAAAGATGTTATGACGGCCCCGCATTCAGACTCACTGAGCCGATGCGATGTAGTTGAATTTTGGAGAAATCGGCTACCATGTTGCGGAAGAAGCACCGCATAGTTTACGATGGCAAAATACGTTCATCTCTTGGCTTTCTGACGAGGGAAATATGTCGGTAAGCGGCAAAACGATAAGTAAACAAAGTCACATGACCTCAAAATGACGTTTTTCATGACGTGCGACCAGGACAAGATGGCAGTTTTGCTAGAAGCACCCGCTTTAGGGTAGTAACAACAATGGCGGGCTTGAGTCACCCCTGAGGTGCCACCAGCCAGTGCTGTCTATCGCGCATGCGCGGTTTTGTTGGATTCGCTTTGGCTGCTCTAACGGACGTTTCTCGTCGCCGCGTGTAGTTCGCGTAATTTCGAGCGCTCCATCAAGTCGAAAGTGTTTTAGAGGCTTTGTATTGTTGTTCTCACTTGATGCTGGTGTTCTTGCAACCCGTGTGACATTGCAACGGTCCATAAGTGGAACCGTCTCTTCAAACAGCGAGGAGACCTGTCAGTCTCGTTTGAAATGTAAGACGCTGCCCTGCATGTGAAGCCAAATCACTCTTCGCCTTCACGATTCTTGCCGTTTCAGGTGGGTAATTAATATAACTGTGAAGTAATATGTTCGACTGTGCCATGCATTCTCATTGTCCGTTGTACTCTATTTGCAGGCGATCTGCACAAAGACAGTGATATAGAAGGCTAGGTGAAATCGACTGTATGCTTTGTGCAGACGATATGCCATATGTCCCTACACTACTCTAAATAGGTATCCTCCCATCGTGTTTTCTGGAACGCTGTTTCTTGCAGGTTGAGCGTGTATGACTCAGTAGCCTCCAGCAAGAGAAACGCAAGCACCTTGTTCAATATGGTGGGGACTCTTGCTCTACATGACAATGCTTCGTAGTTCTTTTCGGAAGAAGGACAGGTTGGACGGGAAAGGAGGACATAGGTGTGCCCTTTTTCGCTGTTGTTCACCGTTCGACCATTAGCAGTTTTGTGCCCCCCGTGAGTTCAACGCTCAGGTATGATAAATGGATATGCGTTGAACGGTACGTACTCCGCAGTGGTGAATAAAGTGATTTGTTGCTGTTATCTACTGTTTGATGGGGGTTCTTGTCGGTACTCATCAACCGCATGCATGAGGGGCTTTCTCTGCAGAACATTGAAAAAAATAACAACAAAAAACACTGCAGCATTTTCAAGGCTGCCCAGCTCCAATGCAGCTCTCATGTCAACATCAGCATCAAGACAGCTCTGATGTTAGCGTCAGCCTGGACAGTTCTGATGTTAACATCATCATCAAAGCAGCTGTGATGTTAACATCAGCTGGTGTTATCATCAGTACACTGTCCCAAATCAGATCAGACCTGATGACGCTTTTTCAATATGGGCCCACTGTGCTGCGTCGCCACGTGAACAAGGTCGGTATAGGTTCTGTACGTCGTCTATATTCTGTCTGTTGTCACAAAAAAAGAGTTGGCTTGCTTTTCGGTGCAAAAAAGAAAAAGAACGAAGCGAGAATAAGTCGTTTGATAATTCCTTTAGCACTTAGACGGGGGTTCCCCGATATCCACCATTAAGAATAAACGTTTAAGAATAACACATTCAAGAATAATTCGCTTAAAAAATACACGGCTGAAAATATATGTCCTAAAATAAACCGCCTACTATCCCCGCTTAGAGATCACCGTTTAATAATCCTCCATTAAAAATAAACTGTTTCAAAATCCCCTCACCATCTAGCACGGAGGCGGACTGATTGCAATTTACGCCGGGTTATATCATGTTATGTTAGGTTAGTTTAGTTTGGTTTCGGTTAGTTTGGGATAGTTTAGGCTAGTTTGGTCCTGTGAGGTTAGGTTAAGCCCCTTGCTTGCAGTTCACTTTGATTTGGGCCATACCACATGACTCTAGCAACTATAGGGTGGATTTGGGGGGATTCTGAAACGATTTATTTTCAACGATATATTCTTAACCGTGGATTCCTTAGCGTTTATATTTAAACGGGGATATTTCGAGTTTAGCCAGCTGTAGGACTCGGACGCACATATTCTATATTGACGTGTCAGGGTTCATTGGTTCACATAGAGGGGGGAAGAATGTCGGTTGTCCGTTGGCGGGAAGCCAGGGGTGTGACTAGGCGTCGCAGAATTGAACGGCGGTCTCCTGTCAGCAGAGCAATACGGGTCCGTTTCCGATACCACAGTGCTGCTTCTGAGTTGATCCAACGCTTGCTTTCCGCATGCCACGAAACACCTCTCGTCAAGATGCTGCATTAATCCACCGAATGCACCTCGATGTGGCCTTTACAGCTCAGTGGCGTTACCGCTTGAGACGAGTTGACTCTCCCACCTGCTGCCACTGTGGTGCTCTTGAGGATCTGGAGCATATTCTTCTTCATTGCCCTCACTACCAACCTTCCCGAACCACACCCTCCGAGTCTCTTCGTCAGCTGGACTCTCGCCCTTTCTCCCTATCGAAATTGCTTGGTCCCTGGCCCAATCCAGCCCAGCAACGCTCTGCGCTCAAAGCTCTTCTGACATTTCTGGACACCATCGGACTTCGATCGTTATTGTGAAGGGGCTCGTTATTTTATTCCCCCATTCCCACCAGCAATGGGGTAGAGTATCGCCTGTGGCGATGAAACTCCCCCCTCTCCAAGGTTAAAAATAAAGTTGTTGTTGTTGTTCATTTGTCCAGGGCTCTGCCAATTGAGCTAAGCTAACACAACTCCCCAAGCCCTTCCAAGGTTGCGTCATTTGCATGGACAAACACATCCACACACTCACTCATTCCACTTTCACTCTTGCATGTTTTCTCACACACGCACACATTCAAACGATGCGACGACGCAAGCGGCATCTGTTGAACACGATGGAAATTGACGTACGAAACGTGGTGAAATATACGTATGAATGGGTGCGTAAGCGAGAAAACATGTAAGAGTGAAAGTGAAATGAGTGAGCAAGTAGATGTGTTTGTCCCTTCAAATGACACAACCTTGGAAGTCGTTAGGAGGGGTGTTAGCTTTGCTTTGGAAGAGCTCTCGACCGCTAATCCAGAAGATGTGTGTTCGAGACCTTCAGATGGTTAACCTTCTTGAGTGACTTGACTCTTTAGTTGGTCCTAGACAGTTCATTGGTGTATGTTGTGTTGTTGTTTCTTCTGTGTCCCATCCCCAGAACACCCATATTCATCGCAATCTATACAGACAGAACTTCCCACAAGGTACGCTCAGAGATCATTTTGTCGGCCTCGCAAGTTTATAGCTGTAACTTACGCTTTGCACTGGGTCGGTTTACAGCTCACAACAATACGCTACTGACGACCCGATGACCTCAGGAGGTAAGCAACCCGTCCTCTCTTTCTCCCACGTCGCACTCCTAGGGGATAGCTGTTACAAGGACATACACGAACATATCCAACACGGAGAGCACGGACCTCACATACACTTCTCAAGTGGCGCATGAATACGAGACATCATGACACATGTAACCGCCGCCCCATCGAACATCACGCACTTCATACTCCACGTAGGGGCCAACGACATCGCACGGTCGACAGCACAACACGTCATCCAGGAGTTCGAAGCACTAGTTTCCTTCATCACGCAGCTTTCGAATACCACGTTGAAGCACGTCTCGCTCAGGACGGCATCCACCCAAACCACGCAGGCGTACGACCTATGGTACACAACATCAAACACCTAATGGTCTATAGATGTCGTCCTGCACTGATAAACGCTCAAACACAATATCCTCAACCAGCTTACACTTTAAGTGCCAGCACCGCAAACACGCCAGAACACACGATGGCATCAAAGGGGACCACAACGACCACGGCACCCACGCATACACACGCGGCAAACGACAGCACGCGAATACAACCCGCACACACACAAAGTTCACGCAAACTGTGACACGGAAGACCACAAGCACGCAAACACAGACAGATGACATCGAGGAACACCGCGAGTCTCCACAGCCACTGACCCCACAGCCGGTCACCCCAGAGACACGATGCACGCGCACATCACGGAGAAAACACCGTTGACTATCTAAGCACCAGCTTACCATGCAGTCACCTAACTTTCTACGAATGCGAAACCTCATGGAGAAACGCAACCGATAACTACATCATCTACGGATCTACACCCACCACCTGGCCCACAACACAGCACCTAAAGGCCTCACCCCTAAAACACCGTTCCTGCATTGGGAAAACTGACACCTGAACTGACCTAGAGTGGACATCAGCCCTTAGCAACACAGCCCTTACGTTTCTAGAAATGTTAAAGAAACAGTTCCACGCGCAACTCGCTACAATCCAGGCCCATATAAACAATATCAGTCTCACCGACGCGCAGGGAAACACTCTCGAACTACACATTCACCAACTCAGCCGCGAACAGCTAACAAGGAACACTCAAACCTCGGGAAAACCGAATTCCAACAACGACACGGATACCGGACCCTCTAACACAACACACGCAGCAGCCGAACAAATAATTTCCAGCACCACAACCACTACTCTCCGAAACATCGCTGAGCCACCACGAGAAAATGCTGACGCAAGCACCGTAATAGATATATTACGCTCACTAACCAGCGACAAACTACAAGTCCTCTCTAGGGGGTTAACATTCTGCCCTACACTCAATTCTGTTAACGAATACGAAATCCACAAAGACATATCAGAGTTTGCGAGACGGCTACGCCTTAGAGAATTCTTCGGTGATACAACACAAGAAAACAACAACGACCTCCGACTACCATCAACCTGGACACCAAATCACGGCCGAGGACCCGCATTAGACACATTAAACAAGTAAGATGAACCTTTAAACACGTCCCACCTAACCCTTTAAATACCATGCCAATGATGAGGACTGTGCCCAGAAGAAGAACAGTCTCTGTTCGAAATATCGGCGGCTTCTGTCATGAAGCAACTCCCTTCCTTCACTGAATACACAGTTCTTTCACAACGAAATGAAAGAAGGAAAGCCACCCCACAAAGTATTAGGTTTCCCCTTCACCTAGCCACGTGCTTCGAGAAGAGAAAACGTACCCTGCCCCCCCCCCCCCAAAAAAAAAACTGAGAGTCTCGATCAGGGTTGCGGAGTTGCCACTCCCGAATCATTCCAGATTTATCAGAGCCGGAATTGGAAGAACGGAATTGGAATGGGATGGAGGAAACTGTCCTGGGAAGACATTTTTCCACAGGCGGAGTGGAATTGGAATGTAATGGACTGGGTGCCTCACAGTCAAGGGCGATGGTTTAGTTTGGTTTTAAGAAAAAATGAAATTGAGATTTTGGCTTCACTAGAGTGAGGCCCGCAACACCACATTACTTGCACCAGTTACTTTAGTGGAAAAGTCCTGTAATGATGATGCCAATCAAGAAGAGGAGGTGAGGAGGAGGGCGAAATAACCTTGTCTTCGTGCTTTTTCGGTGCTGGGTAATGTCAGTCTCCTCTATAGCACTGCTGGGCTAGCTAGTACGGTTACCGGTCCTTATTCTTTTATTGGTGTCACCAATAAAAGAATAGGCTGATACATGGTGAAGATATGGCTGATACATGGTAAAATACGGAAGATGCGGAAGATACGGCTGATACACGGTAAAAGAAGGCTAATACATGGTGATCGTGTATTCATGTAATTTTAACCGGTTCATTTCATGTACTCATTAGTTTTTCATTTTACGTGTTCATGTAAATCTTTCATTCATGTAAATTCATGTATTTTTATGTAAGACATGTAAAATTTACGGCTACATTTTTTGTGAGACACCGTAATTTTAACCGGTGAAAACAGCATTCCGGCTACGTCAAAATTATCGTAAACTTAACATATTACTTGTCCCAAAGTAGCTGTAACTTTAACGGGAAAAGTCCCGCAACATAGCTGCCACTAAGAAATACGAACATTCTAGGGTAATCTTTTTTACAGTGTGGTTTCATCCTGATCTCATCCTGATCCTGCGTTCCGATGTAGTTTCTGCATATCTGATGGATGCGAAAAACTGTCCTTTGTCCCAACAAATGAAATTATCACTAAACGCAAATCTCACTGCATTCGCTCCTCGACGATACCAGAGCTGCATTTCAAGAGGAGAAAGGTGCAAAATGCTCCGGAACCACCACTTTGTGTCGCTAACAGCGCACACTTTCACCCCTCCCAGACAGTGAACTCACCGGCTTCCGGCAGTCGCTAGGGTGTTGCACGGAAGAGAGAGAAAAAGCACGTCGCTCGCGTGTTCCGTAAACTTTTGTCCCAACCTGTGCAACCTACTTGAGAGTACAATTCGACATGTGTTCACTTCGTTCATGCTTGATTATTTATGCAACCGTCGACGCATGACGAAACTGACACGGCGCGTATCGCTTCGAGGCATAGTAATGTGCAATATATTTGAGAATCATAAGGCAGACTGATAATAGTGAGCAGATACAGGCTGATAGATAGAGATACAGACTGATAATAGTGAGCAGTATACCATGTGCTCTCGCAATGTCCCATGTTCAGTTTGTTAGGAAGATTTATTTTCAAGTGCAGCTGTTTCAGATATTCAGAAACTGGAATACGCACAATTACTTCTCAACTGAAGAGGTTGCTTGCTCGTTATCTCCAGTTCCTCATGCAGAAAATTAAATATTTCTCACACCCCGAAGCTTCTGTTCGGCTGTCAACAGAGATAGTGCCCTCTCACCCCAGCATTTTCTCGGAAAACTGTCCCACGGATGGTGACATGCGATTTAAGCAAACCCACTTACTAGTTGGCTCAGACAGCGAGGCGTCAGGAGATGCGGTGACATGTGTGTCATTATCCTCAGGTGTATCCAATGCCCTCGTTACGTGCGCTACTGTTGGCTGCAATTCCGGATGAGCATCGGTCGTAATATGCTCCTCATTTCCGCGTAGTTCTTCGGTGCTTGTGGCACTCTCGTTCTCCGACAATGTTTGTGATGCTGATAACACTGAAAACAATGAAATCAATATATGCTCCCGATGAATTTAAGGACAGCAAGAGTACATAGTGTAACATCGCCCTTTAGAGTGACCTCGTTCTCTCTTCCTGCCTGCTCCAATACGCTAAAACAGATTGTACTCGCGCAAAGGAGAGTGAAGAGCTTGTAGAAACCACTTAACCAAGTGTCTGTGCACTCACAAAGCAGAAATAAGGGGGCATTTGAAGATCGTCGTGGATGTGCCTACGGAAGCGTGTGAGTCTCACCCTAAGAAGATACGGTCTTGTTTGTGAAAGTTTGTGAAAGAAGGACTTGGCTTCACGGCCAGTAAGGAAGAGAGGAAGCCGGCGGAGCTGCGCCGTCAGCTAGACAATTGTCATTCGCATAACCGTAGGCCTTTTGCGCAAGTTGGGAAGTATTCGTGGAAGTTCGTCGGCACAGACATGCCCAGTGATAGCTGTTACAGGGTTTCCAACATGCGTTATGTTTTTCCGTCAAGTTATATTTTTAAGACTTACTATAGGCGTAGGCATCAGTAGGCGCACTAAGTCATCCACTGAGGCCGCAAACAAAAATGAATTCACCGTCGTAACGAAACGCATTAGCTATTAAGATTTTGTGAACTAAGGTTTCTTACATTCTCTGAAGATTCCAGCCATGATGATGACGATGAGAAGAGAGGTCACAATTTCTAAGAGTAGAGACTGCCAGACAGAACAGAGAACAAAATAAAACATTTCACCTGAATCTCAGACTATCTAAAATGCCATACAATACTCTGTTCTGGGGGTTACATTTATAAAACAAGGCGTAGTTTTTGAGCGTACAGGTGACATCTCCTTCAGTACGAGACAACACTAAAACAGTGGACACGATGGGGAACTCAATATATTGGAATATTTATGATGAAAGGTGGAAGTCACTAAAAAGGTTAGCCAGCTGTCGGACTCGAACCCACATCTTCTGGATTACCGGTCCAGGGCTCTACCAATGGCGCGACCTCAAAGGTCGCGCCATCTGAAGGAACAAATCAACCACACTCTCTCTCTCTCTCATCCCTCTTCCACTCGTACATTTTTCTCCAGCATACACACATTCATTCGACAGGAATGACACCAGCGGCAACTGTTGAAGATGAGAGAACCGATGTTCTGAGGCTGGAACACATACAAGAGGTGTTCAAGTCAAACCGGGATTTTTCATTTTTCGCAAAAGTAAAATTAACTTACATGTGAGAAATTAGTTTTGTTTTTCAACGTAATCTTCAGCTGCACTTCAGCAGACTAATGCACTTGTCCCAGCGTTTCACGAGGGCTTGGATGCCAGCAGCGTAGAAATCTTTACCGGCGCGTAGCAGCCATGATCTAACCGTATTCTTGACTTCGTTGGCGCAGCTGAAGTGGCGGCCCCCAAGGAACGCCTTCAGTGGCCCGAAGAGATCGAAATCAATCGGGGCGATGACTGGAATTTGGAGGCTTTCGGATTGTCGAACGTAAAAAGGACATCCTCACCACTGGATCCCGGAAGCAAGTGCCAGAGAGCGGAGAGCTTGGACGAAGGTACAGACAAGCGGTTGGGGCACTATTACCTCTCGGGCGGAACAAGGCCGGAACTAGCGTTCGCAACAGCCTACATGAGCCAATTTAGCGACAATCCGAGCGAGGAGCATTGGAGTGGAATAGAACACATCCTTCGCTACATGAAGCAAACAATCAATCACGGGCTGCTTTACCGCCGAAGCGGAAACAGCGTACAGGCTTTTTGCGACGCGGATTGGGCTAGAGACAAGACGGGCCGAAAGCCTTTCAGCGGATACGAAATCGCGTTGGCAGGTTCTGCTATCTCATCGAGCAGCAAAAAGCAGCGAACTACCGCTCTGTCGACGATTGAAGCGGAATACATGGCAATGTGCCATGCAGCAAGGGAGGTGCTATAGCTTCAGCATTTCGCAGAAGAAATGGGGTCCCAAGAATTCACACGGAAACCGCAAGTGTTGTTCGCCGACAACCAGGCGGCAATCTCTCTTAACAAAAACCAGATCACATCAGAACGGAGCAAGCATACAGTATTGAGATCAAGGACCAGTAATTACTAATATACAGACTAAATAATTAGATGACGGCATATCTTATATCAATTTTATATCAAGTGTTTCGTGAATCAAAGTTGAACAAGATATCATTTTAGCGTCACTGACGGTCGGCTTTACGAGGATGTTGGCATATAGCAGGGTCTCCGTTAATGGCGGACTGGAATTTGTAGATAGGGTAACATTCCCGTTGTTCTCGTGACCGATCAGAAGCAGAGTTTGATTGAAGAAGAAAAATTTAAACTTCGGAAATTGAAGGGCTCGGTTAGCTGAAATGGCGCGAAACTGGGTAATTTCTATTTCCTTTTTTTTATTTTTTACTGTTTCTTCTTTCTTTTCCTTTTTTTCTTTCACACGTCTGATCGGTGGTTAGTTCTGAAAGACGTTTTCGTCTGGCTTGGCAGGCATTACACCAAATTAAGTAGACAACGTTAGAGGAGCTATAGTATAGATGTGCTTTTATTTTTGACGGAAAGGTTGGAGTGTGTGATCTTAACTGATTGAGCCGTTTGCATTAGTTTGCGAATCTGACATCTACGGCCGTTGCATGAATGGCAACCAGTTGGTGAATTCTCTTGTTCTGTTACTTGAGAGCGAACTAAGCTATCTTGTAAGCTGCGTTTAGTTGGTTAAGATTCCTTCCCATGACATCATCGCTAGAGCAGATTTTCTTGTATCGTAGAGCCTGGCAGTAGGGGATAGTCAATTTTGTTTGTCGTGGGTGGCAACTGTTGAATGACAAATACTGCTGGGAATCCGTAGGCTCACGATAAAAATCACTAATAAAACACCATCAGTTATTTTATCTTGCACATCCAGGAAGTTAGTTGTGGTTGCTGGACAGGAATGGGTGAACTTTATAGACGGATGGGACAGGTTGAAATTGCGTGTCAATTCTCTAAGGCCGTCCTCAGAGTGTGGTCAGATGATAAATGTCACCAAGATAGCGCTTGTAAAGAGAGTGCTTTAGTTCGCGTTCATTCGAGAACTTCTCTTCTAAAGCTCCCATGGACATTTACATAATTAGGTACGATTAGGACGTTCATAGCTGCCGTTGATTTGTAAGTATTGCTTGCTGTTGCGTACGAAGTCCTTGTCTTTCAGAGTAAATTTTAGTAGCGTGGACAGGACACATCGATCATATGGGGTTTCCGAGTATTTCGAAAAGGCAGCCTCTGCGGCCGAAATGACGTCTTCGTGCGGGATATTAGTGTAGAGGGATACTCTATACGAATACCCCACACCGGGCCATTCAGTTAACGAAGTTTCAATTTTTCTTCTTCAATCAAACTTTGTTTCCGATTGATCAAGAGAACAACGGTAATCTTGCCTTATGTAAAAAATTCCAGTCCACCATTAACAGAAATATATATTGTTGGTATATTTCCAACAATAAGACTTTAACAGCTTAGATAAGGTACTGCTTCTTTTTTTTTTTTCAGCTGGACTCATGACACCCTTCCGATCCCAAGAACGATCACATCACGCCTGGACTTTACAAAACAACATTCACGAGTTTGAGCTACTGACGACGGCCAGGCGGCCGTGACGTCATGCTACACACGTAAAAAAGCTTCAAGACACCCTGCTAATTTGTTAGTCCTGATGAAGCCGGCGCTTGCTCCGCAATGTTGACCATGCCCCCTAGACACTTTTCTAATAGTTTAAACTGTAATAAATGTCACCCCCTTTTTTACTTCCGCTACTTTCGTTTGTTTGCCTTTCATTTCTTCATAACTGTATTTACTTCGCGGCCATCTGAGCTTTTATTCTTCTTCATATACCATGTATACATATACATATAGTTGTGGAAGGAAAAAGTCGCGGACAACATAGTTTAGGAAAGTTAGAAACATTATAGTCCATTTAATTGGCAGAAATTAAAAGTTGAATAAAATAAAGGTCGATATTTCGGTCGGAGCTCCATGGCTGCACGTATAGCATATGTTTTTAACTCAAACGTCGCCATGCCAGTACTGGACAGCTGTTTCGGCCTTGTTGGCTTCAACAGTACGCAGGCAACGTTTGAGTGGATGACGTCAGAAGGTCACGTAACACGTGATTCCTCCCGTCAGGGTGAGATAACTCACTCACTGAAAGCCCAATACAAAGCCAGTGAAGTATACAAGGAAAAAAATAGCCGGAGCTCTTTGGCTGCACGTATAGCATGTGTTTTTAACTCAAACGTCGCCATGCCAGTACTGGACAGCTGTTTAGGCCTTCTTGGGCCTCATCAACAGTACGCAGGCAGCAACGTTTGAGTGGATGGCGTCAGAAGGTCACGTAACACGTGATTCCTCCCGTCAGGGTGAGGTAACTCGCTCACTGAGAGCCCAATGCAAAGCAAGTGAAGTATACAAGGAAAAAAAATAGCCGGAGATCTTTGGCTGCACGTATAGCATGTGTTTTTAACTAAAACGTCGCGATGCCAGTACTGGACAGCTGTTTAGGCATTGTTGGGCCTCATCAACGGTACGCACGCAGGCAACGTTTGAGTGGATGGCGTCAGAAGGTCACGTAACACGTGATTACTACCGTCAGGATGAGGTAACTCACTCACTGAAAGCCCAATGCAAAGCCAGTGAAGTATACAAGGAAAAAAAAATAGCTGGATATCTTTGGCTGCACGTATAGCATATGTTTGTAACTCAAACGTCGCCATACCAGAGTCGATATATATATATATATATATATATTTATAAGTCCCAAACGTCGCCACACCATATATATATATATATAGATACTCATTGAACGATGCGACAGCACCAGAGGACACGTGTTTCGCCGTGTTTGCGGCTCGTCGGCCCTGGGTAGCTGCGCATCGTTCGGGATTGGCAAACCAGGGGTCACTCAGCGAGCGATATACACCTGGGAGGGTGACTGAGCACTCCTCAATGCCACAGTGCAAGCCAGTGAATTATAAAAAGGGGGGAAAGCCATTAAAAAAATAATAAGTAAATGATGCTAGACGTGTTTGAAATTCAAACTTACAGATTAACAACATAGAAGCCATTTTAATCTGTAAGTTTGAATTTCAAACACGCCTAGCATCATTTACTTATTATTTTTTTAATGGCTTTCCCCCCTTTATATATATATACATATATATATATATATATATACATATATGTATATATATACATATATGTATATATATATATATATATATATGTATATATATATATATATGTATATATATATATGTATATATATATATATACAGGGCGCCCACGCTAACTGTGAACAAATTTTTAAAAAATATGTATAACACTTTTTCTAAGATAAAAACATTGCAATATAGCATATGCTGAAGAGCACTCCCTAGCAGGGCATTAGCAAAGTCCAAAGGCAATGTCTTAATTAACTTTCATTAATTAAGTTTTTAATTATAAATGCTACAAAGTTGTCCCAATGAGAACATCTGTTCCTTTCGGTCACCTGATATCGTAGCTGTTTTCAGAACAAAAATCAGTTCGATAGATCGCCAGCAAAAAATTAGTGAAGGATCGTCTTTTTTTGCTTTATTTTGTTCATTGCGCATCTTCGGAGACGCGTATTTCCTTCATCCCCAACGGAAGAGTGGGAAGGAGCACAGTGCCGCCTCATGCGTCGAAGATGAGCTTTAACTCGCGGAAACAAAACAAAAACAAATGTATCGGGTGACTCTATCGGAACTGGCCTTATCTTGGGTTGCATTTTCTGTTTGCTTTTAATCTTTTTCCAGGACGCGAGAGGCGATAGTGTGCTCTTTCTCCCTCTCACATTGGGGGTGAAAGAAAGACGCGTCTTCTAAGAAGCGCAATGAACAAAATAAGGAAAAAATGACGTTCCTTCACGAATTTTTTGCGGGCGATCTATCGAACGGATTTTTGTTCTGAAAACGGCTACGATATCAGGTGACCGAAAGGAACAGATGTTCTCATTGGGACAACTTTGTAGCTTTTATAATTAAAAACTTAATTAATGAAAGTTAATTAAGACATTGCCTTTGGACTTTGCTAATGCACTGCTAGGGAGTGCCCTTCAGCATATGCTATATTGCAATGATTTCATCTTGCAAAAAAGTGTTATACATATTTTTAAAAAAATATGTTCACAGTTAGCGTGGACACCCTGTATATATATATATATATATATATATATATATATATATATATATCTTGAAAAGTTGGAGTTGGATCGAACGGCTACGTAATTATAGTTGAAATAAACGGGAGACAGAAGACGAAAGCAGGGGAAGTAACAAAAAAAGGGGTTTATTAAAACTTAAAATTATAAAAGTTGGGGAGGATGTCTACGTTAGGGCCGAAGCTCCGCGTTCTTCGTGACGAAATAGCTAAATGTGGCCACGAGGCTGATAAGGGGCTTGAGAATGACATCATGGTCGGTTGGGGGAAATTCCAGTGTGCTTTTGTGTAAGCTCAAGGAGTGGGGTCATCGTCCTGGTGGGTCAGTGGGGATTTTGATCCGGCTGAAACGAGAAACGGCAACAGGGTCTTATCTAGGTTGTTAAACTTCTTACTGTTGACAGCATGCCACGGTCCTCGTTAATGGCCGATCGGAATTTGTAAATTAGGTAGGATTCCCGTTGTTCCCGGGAGTGGTCGGATATAAAGTTCGACTGGAGAATAAAAACTGAGGCTTCATTGATTGAATGTTCTGGTTGTGGTGTGAGACTGCAAGATTAGGTTTCTTGGTAACATCCGATCGGTGATTGTTGAATCTAATTCGGAAATAAGTTTTTGTCTGAACCACGTATTGGGCCCGACATGTTTTGCATTGGATTGCATAGATTACGTTGCATGAGTTACAGTCTACGTCTGCATTGATCTTGACGGTAAAGTTGGAATTCGTACGTGGGTCAGACAAAAGCTTATTTCCGAATTAGAATCAAAAATCACCGATCGGATGTTACCAAGAAACCTAATCTCCCAGTCTCACGCCATTTCAAACAACCAGAACATTCAATCAACGAAGCCTCAGTTTTTATTCTCCAGTCGATCTTTATCTCCGACCGCTCCCGGGAACAACGGGAATCTTACCTAATTTACAAATTCCGATCGGCCATTAACGAGGACCCTGGCATGCTGTCAACAATAAGAAGTTTTACAACCTAGATAAGACCATGTTGCCTTTTCTCGTTTCAGCCGGATCAAAATCCTCACTGACCCACAAGGACGATGATCCCACTCCTGGACCTGACACAAAAGCACTCTGGAATTTCCCCAACTGACAACCGCCAGGTGGCGGGAATTAAACCCAACCGACCATGACGTCTTTCTCAAACCCCTTATCAGCCTCGTTGCCACATTTAGCTCTTTCGTCCCGAAGAAGGCGGAGCTTCCGCCGTAACGTCGACATCCTCCCTAACTTTTATAATTTGTAAGTTGTAATAAACCCCTTTTTTGTTGCTTCTCCTACTTTCGTCTTCTGTCTCTCATTTGTTTCAACTATATAACTATATATATAAAGAGGGGGGAAAGCCATTAAACAAATGAATAAATGACGCTAGACGTGTTTGAAATTCAAACTTAAAGATTAAGATGGCTTCTATGGCTGCACGTAGAGAAACAGATACTCATGGAACGATGCGACAGCAGCAGAGGACACGTGTTTCGCCGTGTTTGCGGCTCGTCAGCCCTGGGTAGCTGCGCATCGTTCGGGATTGGCAAACCAGGGGCCACTCAGCGAGCGATATACACCTGGGAGGGTGACTGAGCACTCCTCAATGCCACAGTGCAAGCCAGTGAATTATAAAGAGGGGAAAAAGCCATTAAAGAAATAAATAAATGACGCTAGACGTGTTTGAAATTCAAACTTACAGATTAAGATGGCTTCTATGGCTGCACGTAGAGAAACAGATACTCGTGGAACGATGCGACAGCACCAGAGGACACGTGTTTCACCGTGTTTGCAGCTCGTCAGCCCTTGGTAGCTGCGCATCGTTCGGGATTGGCAAACCAGGGGTCACTCAGCGAGCGATATATACCTGGGAGGGTGACTGAGCACTCCTCAATGCCACAGTTGCAGCCAGTGAATTATAAAGATGGGAAAAAAGCCATTAAATAAATAAATAAATTACGCTAGACGTGTTTGAAATTCAAACTTACTGATTAAGATGGCTTCTATGGCTGCACGTAGAGAAACAGATAGTCATGGAACGATGCGACAGCACCAGAGGACACGTGTTTCGCCGTGTTTGCGGCTCGTCAGCCCTGGGTAGCTGCGCATCGTTCGGCATTAGCAAACGAGGGGTGACTCAGCGAGCGATATACACCTGGGAGGGGACTGAGCACTCCTCAATGCCGCAGTGCAAGCCAGTGAATTGTAAAGAGGGAAAAAAGCCATTAAAGAAATAAATAAATGACGCTAGACGTATTTGAAATTCAAACTTACAGATTAAGATGGCTTCTATGGCTGCACGTAGAGAAACAGATACTCGTGGAACGATGCGACAGCACCAGAGGACACGTGTTTCGCCGTGTTTGCGGCTCGTCAGCCCTGGGTAGCTGCGCATCGTTCGGGATTAGCAAACCAGGGGTGACTCAGCGAGCGATATACACCTGGGAGGGTGACTGAGCACTCCTCAATGCCACAGTGCAAGCCAGTGAATTATAAAGATGGGAAAAAAGCCATTAAATAAATAAATAAATTATGCTAGACGTGTTTGAAATTCAAACTTACAGATTAAGATGGCTTCTATGGCTGCACGTAGAGAAACAGATACTCGTGGAACGATGCGACAGCACCAGAGGACACGTGTTTCGCCGTGTTTGCGGCTCGTCAGCCCTGGGTAGCTGCGCATCGTTCGGGATTAGCAAACGAGGGGTGACTCAGCGAGCGATATACACCTGGGAGGGGACTGAGCACTCCTCAATGCCACAGTGCAAGCCAGTGAATTATAAAGAGGGAAAAAAGCCATTAAAGAAATAAATAAATGAAGCTAGACGTATTTGAAATTCAAACTTACAGATTAAGATGGCTTCTATGGCTGCACGTAGAGCAACAGATAGTACTCATGGAACGATGCGACAGCACCAGAAGACACGTGTTTCACCGTGTTTGCAGCTCGTCAGCCCTTGGTAGCTGCGCATCGTTCGGGATTGGGAAACCAGGGGTCACTCAGCGAGCGATATACACCTGGGAGGGTGACTGAGCACTCCTCAATGCCACAGTGCAAGCCAGTGAATTATAAAGATGGGGGAAAAGCCATTAAATAAATAAATAAATTATACTAGACGTGTTTGAAATTCAAACTTACTGATTAAGATGGCTTCTATGGCTGCACGTAGAGAATCAGACACTCATGGAACGATGCGACAGCACCAGAGGACACGTGTTTCGCCGTGTTTGCGGCTCGTCAGCCCTGGGTAGCTGCGCATCGTTCGGGATTAGCAAACGAGGGGTGACTCAGCGAGCGATATACACCTGGGAGGGGACTGAGCACTCCTCAATGCCACAGTGCAAGCCAGTGAACTATAAAGAGGGAAAAAAGCCATTAAAGAAATAAATAAATGACGCTAGACGTATTTGAAATTCAAACTTACAGATTAAGATGGCTTCTATGGCTGCACGTAGAGAAACAGATACTCGCGGAACGATGCGACAGCACCAGAGGACACGTGTTTCGCCGTGTTTGCGGCTCGTCAGCCCTGGGTAGCTGCGCATCGTTCGGGATTAGCAAACGAGGGGTGACTCAGCGAGCGATATACACCTGGGAGGGGACTGAGCACTCCTCAATGCCACAGTGCAAGCCAGTGAATTATAAAGAGGGAAAAAAGCCATTAAAGAAATAAATAAATGAAGCTAGACGTATTTGAAATTCAAACTTACAGATTAAGATGGCTTCTATGGCTGCACGTAGAGAAACAGATAGTACTCATGGAACGATGCGACAGCGCCAGAGGACACGTGTTTCGCCATGTTTGCTGCTCGTCAGCCCTGGGTAGCTGCGCATCGTTCGGGATTAGCAAACGAGGGGTGACTCAGCGAGCGATATACACCTGGGAGGGGACTGAGCACTCCTCAATGCCACAGTGCAAGCCAGTGAATTATAAAGAGGGAAAAAAGCCATTAAAGAAATAAATAAATGACGCTAGACGTATTTGAAATTCAAACTTACAGATTAAGATGGCTTCTATGGCTGCACGTAGAGAAACAGATACTCGTGGAACGATGCGACAGCACCAGAGGACACGTGTTTCGCCGTGTTTGCGGCTCGTCAGCCCTGGGTAGCTGCGCATCGTTCGGGATTGGCAAACCAGGGGTCACTCTGCGAGCGATATACACCTGAGAGGGTGACTGAGCACTCCTCAGTGCCACAGTGCAAGCCAGTGAATTATAAAGAGGGAAAAAAGCCATTAAATAAATAAATAAATGACGCTAGACGTATTTGAAATTCAAACTTACAGATTAAGATGGCTTCTATGGCTGCACGTAGAGAAACAGATACTCGTGGAACGATGCGACAGCACCAGAGGCCACGTGTTTCGCCGTGTTTGCGGCTCGTCAGCCCTGGGTAGCTGCGCATCGTTCGGGATTAGCAAACGAGGGGTGACTCAGCGAGCGATATACACCTGGGAGGGTGACTGAGCACTCCTCAATGCCACAGTGCAAGCCAGTGAATTATAAAGATGGGGAAAAGCCATTAAATAAATAAATAAATTATGCTAGACGTGTTTGAAATTCAAACTTACTGATTAAGATGGCTTCTATGGCTGGACGTAGAGAAACAGATACTCATGGAACGATGCGACAGCACCAGAGGACACGTGTTTCGCCGTGTTTGCGGCTCGTCAGCCCTGGGTAGCTGCGCATCGTTCGGGATTAGCAAACGAGGGGTGACTCAGCGAGCGATATACACCTGGGAGGGGACTGAGCACTCCTCAATGCCACAGTGCAAGCCAGTGAACTATAAAGAGGGAAAAAAGCCATTAAAGAAATAAATAAATGACGCTAGACGTATTTGAAATTCAAACTTACAGTTTAAGATGGCCTCTATGGCTGCACGTAGAGAAACAGATACTCGTGGAACGATGCGACAGCACCAGAGGACACGTGTTTCGCCATGTTTGCTGCTCGTCAGCACTGGGTAGCTGCGCATCGTTCGGGATTAGTAAACGAGGGGTGACTCAGCGAGCGATATACACCTGGGAGGGGACTGAGCACTCCTCAATGCCACAGTGCAAGCCAGTGAATTATAAAGAGGGAAAAAAGCCATTAAAGAAATAAATAAATGACGCTAGACGTATTTGAAATTCAAACTTACAGATTAAGATGGCTTCTATGGCTGCACGTAGAGAAACAGATACTCGTGGAACGATGCGACAGCACCAGAGGACACGTGTTTCGCCACGTTTGCTGCTCGTCAGCCCTGGGTAGCTGCGCATCGTTCGGGATTGGCAAACCAGGGGTCACTCTGCGAGCGATATACATCTGAGAGGGTGACTGAGCACTCCTCAATGCCACAGTGCAAGCCAGTGAATTATAAAGAGGGAAAAAGCCATTAAAGAAATAAATGAATGACGCTAGACATGTTTGGCTTTCTTCTGAATGTTTATGAAAGCGGTTACCTGGCATGCGGACTGACGTATCTGTCGCGTAGTTACGGCTGTATGTGTTTGTGTTTACTTCTACTACTTGTATGTGTCTATCGGGTATGCTCGGCCCACGTGCACGCTGGGTAATAAAAACCTGTTAACACGTGTTCTCTGGTGCTGTCGCATCGTTCCATGAGTATCTGACCTAAAGACCTTCACAAGTGGCGCCGTCACCGTGGAACATTGATGCCTCGCCGAGGCACACTATCAGGGCCGACCCGACGCGAGATCGTGTCACTTCCCTACGCCCTGCTGAAGAGCTCCAAGTAGAATGAAACAGCTGTCCTCGGCTGTGAGTGCACGATCAAATTACAAACATATGCTCAACGTGAAGGTAGAAAGCTTCGGCTATTTTCCAATTGTATATGTAGCTGCTGGCTTGCACAGGGCTGCGTCCACAGGTGGCGCCGTCACCGTGGAGCATTTATGACTGGCCGAGGCACACTATCAGGGCCGACACAAGATCGTGTCACTCCCCTACGCCTTAATATTTTTCGAGGACGCAAGAGACGACAGTGTGCTCTTTCGGCCCCCTGACATTGAGGGTGAAGGAATGACGTGTCTCCTAAGATGCGAATGCATAGTATAAAAGAAAAATATGTTCTTTTACGATTTTTGCGGACGATCTGTCGAACGGATTTTTGTTCTGAAAACGGCTACGATATCAGGTGGAAAGGAACACATGTTCTCATTTCAGCTTTGCAGCTTTTACTGACTTGTATTTCCTGCGAAACGGATACAGCACACAATTCACCCATGCAACTACGTCCTCCATGACACCAATTGTATGACGCCATACACTGCAGCCACATGATTCTCACCTAAAATTCCGTGGATTCTTCGTATCTTAGAGTACGGGTGCGCTAAAGATACAGACCTTCCTTTATTGGTTATTAATTCATAATAACTCAGCTTGGGTCGTGCATATTTTTCTCGAGTGCGGAAGAAATATGCATAGAATGTAAATAATCGCTGATATAGAATTCAATGTGCATTGTTCTCACCTTCTTCAGGTAATGCCTTACTGACACTCTTGCGGTAGCCCAAGTTGTTATAGTCAATTGATCTTACTGCTTCATACAGGGTGTCCACGCTAAGTGTGAACAGATTTTTAAAAAAATATATCAATCACTTTTTCCGAGATGAAATCAATTGCAATATAGCATATGCTGAAGGGCACTCCCTAGGGGGGCATTAACAGACTCCTAAGGCAATGTCTTAACTTTCAATAATTAACTTTTTAATTATAAAAGCTACGAAGTTGCTCTAATGAGAACATCTGATCTCTTCGGTCACCAAATGCCAAAACCGTTTTCAGAACAAAAATCCGTTCGGTAGATCGTCCGCAAAAAATTCGTGAACGAATCTTCACGCATCTTCAAAGAAGCGGCTTTCCTTTACCCCCAGTGTGAGAGAGTGAAAGAGCACAGAGCCGCCTCATGCGTCGAAGATTAGCTTTAACTTGCGGAAACAAAACAAAAACACAAATCTATCGGGTGACTCTATCGCGACTGCCCTTATCTTGGGCTGCTTTCTGCTTTCTTTTAATCTTTTTCCAGGACGCAAGAGGCGATAGTGTGCTCTTTCATCCTCTCGTATTGGGGGCGAAGGAAAGACGCGTCTCTGGAGATGCACAATGAATAAAATAAAGTAAAAAATGGCGTTCCTTCACGAATTTTTGGCGGACGATCTATCTAACGGACTTTTGTTGAATCCTTGAATCTTGATAATCTTGAATCTGCGAAGAGAATTATGCAAAATTACGCTCCTTGTCTGGAAGCTTGTGAACCCCAATGAGCGCCTAACTAGTCTGAGATATATTTCCGCTCGACCGCTCCTGGCACAATGGAGAGTTTAAGTATGTCGTACGCTATCGCATTTGCTGGGTAACGGATAGAGTTGGTGGTTGTGCGCACGCGTAATACATAAATAGAGCGTTGAGTATTGCTAAGAAGCACCATGCTATCGCGTATGTACGCAAACACACCAGCGTACAGTATACTAACACTCAGTATTATTCTCAAACGCAGCAGAGCATTCGTGTACACTGCCTACGTCGCAGCGATGTACTATGCAACGTGGATACAACATACGGGATACAAAAAACACAACACGAAGCCGGTTTGCAGGAGAAAAAACGAAACCGATCGTCTCAAGGTGCCCTAAAAACAAGGAGATGTTTCTGTACCGTTTTGTCAAGCGCCGTATACAGTGAACCATATGTAACTTAGAGGGAATTACTGGCGGCCCCAGGCACTCGGTGGTGGATGAAAAAATAATTAACTTACATATATGTCCAGCCTTATAACAAACACTGGTGTTGGCGTCCAACTGCATCTAACGCGTCACTTCAAGTGTCTCGTACATTGGACGCCGTTCCTGACGATATCGGCCGTTATCTCTATATAGCGACTGCGTCGTCTATCGGCAAGCGATCAGAAGACAAGTTTCCTCTTGAACGCTCCATTTTGCACTGGGAGAGAAATATGAGATTGATTCTACCAGTAACCTCTGAGAATTGTTTCAAGAAAATCCCAAACAACATTCATCGATTAAACAAACATTCATCGATCGCCAATTTCCACCTAACTTGGTTGACGACGCACTAAACAGTGCCCGCAAAGTAGATCGCAAAGCCCTGTTCCAAAACCGCAAACGCATGCCTGATAATAGTTCCGTAAACCTCATTTTAACATTTAGCAGCAATATTCCAAGCGTTAACAGTATACTAAACCGTCACCACAGCATCTATCTCCAATCAGAGAGCATGGGACAAATTTTCCCTCAGCCACTGCGGGTTACGTACAGGCGCGCACGCAACTTGCACGATAATCTAGTTAGCTCTACGGTTAGCCAGCCAGCACTTCCACGAACCGGCTGCCGCCCGTGCGATGGTCGCAGGTGTCATATATGCAAATTAATGCAAAGCGCCCAAGTACTTAAGAGCACTAATTCTAATTTTTCCGTCAAAATTAATGGTGACTTTGACTGTAATTCATCTAACGTCATTTATGTCATTCAGTGCGACATGTGCCAAGCACAATACGTAGGTCAGACCAAAACATAATTTCGGATCAGGTTCAATAACTACCGGTCTGACGTTACAAAAAAGCCAAACCTCCCGGTCTCTCGTCATTTCAAACAACCAGGTTATTCCCTAAATAATGTGCCACTTTTCGTTCTCCAGTGAAATTTTCGCTCAGATCGGTGCAGAGAACAACGCGAATCGTATCTCATTCCCAAAATTCCAATCAGCCATTAACGAAGATCTCGGACCACTGTCAACGGTAAGAAATCTGGCCGCCAAGTTGAGCCTTCTTTCCGGTCCTTTCTTTCTTTCTTTTTTTTTCCAGCAAAGTCCGAAGCAGCACTCACCCTGCCCAGGAATTTTTTCCCCAAAAACGCAGAGGGACCAAAGGAGAATGACTTCACCACCGGGACTTGACCATCTGGAATATTCCCGTACCTGACTCACCGACAACCGCCTGTGGCGTGCCTTGTACAGATGATGACGTCACACACCAAACCCATTTAAGCAATCTGTAGCCCCCTGCGCATCTTTTGTCCTGACGAAGACAGTGCCACTATCGAAACGTCGACCCCGTTTCTCATTCAACTTTTAATTCCTGCCCATTAAATGAACTAGTGTTTCTGACTTCCCTACAATCTGTTGTCCTCGTCTTATTCCTTCCACAACTGTAAAACTTCGTGGCCGTTTGACTTTTGTACTTCCCTCGGCCTATATACATATATATATATATATATATATATATATATAAAGAGGGGGGAAAAGCCATTAAATAAATAGGTAAATGATGCTAGACGTGTTTGAAATTCAAACTTACAGTTGAGATGGCTTCTATGGCTGCACGTAGAGAAACAGATACTCATTGAACGATGCGACAGCACCAGAGGACACGTGTTTCGCCGTAAGCCATCTCAACTGTAACTTTGAATTTCAAACACGTCTAGCATCATTTACCTATTTATTTAATGAACCTTCTTCCCCCTCTTTATAATTCACTGGCTTGCACTGTGGCATTGAGGAGTGCTCCGTCACCCTCCCAGGTGGATATCGCTCGCTGAGTGACCCCGGGTTTGCCAATCCCGAACGATGCGCAGCTCCCCAGGGCCGACGAGCCGCAAACACGGCGAAACACGTGTCCTCTGGTGCTGTCGCATCGTTCAATGAGTATCTATATATCTGACGACCCAAGAGCGTGTCACATCGCTACGCTATGCCGATGAGAGCCAAGAAGCTCGAAACGGCCGTCCATAGCTGGGATTGTGGCACGCTCCATCAGTAAACATATGTCTCACGTGCAGCCATGGAGCATTTGCTCATTTTTATATTTGTATCTGTACTTACTGGCTTTGCACTGCGGCCTCCAGAGGTGTTGCTAACACCCTGGAACATTGATATCTTGCAGAGACACAGTGTTTGTGACGACCCAAGAGCGTGTCACATCCCTACAATCTGCCGATGAGAGCCAAGAAGCTCGAAACGGCCGTCCACAGCTGGGATTGTGGCACGCTCCATCAGTAAACATATGTCTCATGTGCAGCCATGGAGCATTTGCTCATTTTTATATTTGTATCTGTACTTACTGGCTTTGCACTGCGGCCTCCAGAGGTGTTGCTAACACCCTGGAACATTGATATCTTGCAGAGACACAGTGTTTGTGACGACCCGAGAGCGTGTCACATCGCCACGCTGTGCCGATGAGAGCCAAGAAGCTCGAAACGGCCGTCCATAGCTGGGATTGTGGCACGCTCCATCAGTAAACATATGTCTCACGTGCAGCCATGGAGCATTTGCTCATTTTTATATTTGTATCTGTACTTACTGGCTTTGCACTGCGGCCTCCAGAGGTGTTGCTAACACCCTGGAACATTGATATCTTGCAGAGACACAGTGTTTGTGACGACCCAAGAGCGTGTCACATCCCTACAATCTGCCGATGAGAGCCAAGAAGCTCGAAACGGCCGTCCACAGCTGGGATTGTGGCACGCTCCATCAGTAAACATATGTCTCATGTGCAGCCATGGAGCATTTGCTCATTTTTATATTTGTATCTGTACTTACTGGCTTTGCACTGCGGCCTCCAGAGGTGTTGCTAACACCCTGGAACATTGATATCTTGCAGAGACACAGTGTTTGTGACGACCCGAGAGCGTGTCACATCGCTACGCTGTGCCCATGAGAGCCAAGAAGCTCGAAACGGCTGTCCACAGCTGGGATTGTGGCACGCTCCATCAGTAAACATATGTCTCATGTGCAGCCATGGAGCATTTGCTCATTTTTATATTTGTATCTGTACTTACTGGCTTTGCACTACGACCTCCAGAGGTGTTGCTAACACCCTGGAACATTGATACAAGGTAAATATACCGGGTGTTTCAGTTAAATCCCCGGGCTAAATAATTCGCGAACGGGTGCACCAATCCACGAACTTTCTGTTTTACAAGTATCTGTCCGATACCACCTACAAGCTGCACACCGTGTGAATGAGTGGGAGGCGCTCATTATTAAAATAAAAATGCAAATGAGTTTCGTAAAAAAGCGTAACTTCTGAAGCAGGGCGCTGTCGGCATTAAAATGGGTACTACCCCTTTTGAGACCTTCAATGGACACCTTTTAGAGAAAAATCTGCCACCGAAGCGGGTCATTTGTTGCAGTAATTAATTGGTTTCGGTTTACGTATTTTTGTCGCGGCTGGTCGCGGCGCAGCGCAAAAGGACGCTCTTTCACTCCCTTATCCATCAATAAATTACGTCCTTACATTGTTGAATTACACCAATAAATTACACCAATGAAATACGCCCTTTTGCGCTTCGCCGCGACAAAAATACGTGAACCGAAACCAATTAATTACTGCAACAAATGACCCGCTTCGGTGGCAGATTTTTCTCTAAAAGGTGTCCACTGAAGGTCCCAAAAGGGGTAGTACCCATTTTAATGCCGACAGCGCCCTGCTTTAGAAGATACGCTTTTTGACGAAACTCATTTGCATTTTTATTTTAATAATGAGCGCCTCCCACTCATTCACACGGTGTGCAGCATGTAGGTGGTATCGGACAGATACTTGTAAAAAAGAAAGTTCGTGGATTGGTGCACCCGTTCGCGAATTATTTAGCCCGGGGATTTAACTGAAACACCAGATAGATGGTAGCGAAGCTTGCATTGGCCACCACGTCTTCAAGGGCGGCCATGATAAAGACCGTTAGCGGCATCCATCCGTTGCGGGGCAAACTACAAATTCCGTCATAATGACGTCACCTGGTACGTCACCATTACGTATAGCGCGGGGCGGGCGCTCGCGCTGCGCGTGCGTGCATGCGTTCCATCGCGATGTCGAGCCGCGGAATGTCAGAACCGCTGTTGAAAGCAAATCCAAGAGCAAAAACTCAAACAATTTGTAAACAGAGAAGAATCAACACCAGCGACATGCGTGCAACAAAGGACACAGGAGACCAGGCGGGGGCTTGCTTTCTTTTATCACAGGCAAATTCGCCATGCCGTTGTAAACTGTATAAATACCCACATGAGACAGTTGATGTTCTGAGGCTGGAACACAGTGAGTTTTCAGTGACTTCCATCTTTCATCATAAATACCCACGACAGAATAATGTACAAAATAACCAGTATGACAGTTCATGTACTGAATAAGCACGAAAGGATAATGTACTAATTCCAGCAAACACAGGTGGGGCCCAGGACCTTAATGTCCAATGCATGCTGCTATAGCTGTCCTCATGTACATCTGGAACTTTCCACATATCTCTCGTACAAAGAAGGTGGAAGTGAACATATTTGCACTTGAAGATCACATTATATGATATTTGAATACTGTGTGGTGCTATGTCTGCCCACAGTTTTTGGCACTGTAACGAATGCTATGGGAGAATAAGACGGCACATGCCCATTAGCTCATTTTAGAAGTCTGTGATACTTTATCTTGCAAAGCAGCCACAACAGTATCAGCTTTAAGCAATGACAACCTTGTTCAGTGTGTACGTACCCTGCTGATGATTCCTTCTACTTTGATTACAACAGCATTTTTGTATTAAAGGAATGTAAAAGCATCGACAATGTTGTGTGCTTCTGCTATTTTGTGCACATTTTGCCATGTGGTGTAGATTTGCAAGCTGTACAAGGTGCTTAGCCCTGCACATAACTGCTCCTACATACTTGCACACAACTACTGAACTCACTGCAAGATTCAAAATATAAAATTACGTGCTAGGGGTCTATGTACACAGGTGTACACTTAATACGTATCAAAGAATAGGCAAACTGCTGAAGGTTCAAAATAGAAAATGTATTCTAGGTATCTCTCTACACAGGTGTACAAACACTAAACATATAAATAATCGGCACAGACTACTGAACTCTGCATGGTTGTCAAAATACAAACAGCACAGTAAGGAGCCATGGGCACAAGTGCACTTTGACAAATCGTATGCTTCACAGGAATTAAAGAATTACAAGAGATCATGTGTAATCTAGGTTACAACTGAAAGCACCGGATAGACAACAGAACCATGCATATCCCTTTGCATGGAAAGAAAACTTCTGGTTACATCACAACAACGTGCAGAGATTACGAACTTAGTCTCGCTGCCTGCTGCAGTGCCTTCTGACGTAACGTACTACTTCGTATTTCCTCATTCCTTTCTCGTGCAAACCAGAACAGTCGTACCCTCAGAAAAAAGTGAAATAGATCATCATACACGGATGAAAAACACAAACTCAATGTCTTTGGCACCAAGTGTGCCCAACGCTTCACACAGCTTGGACCTGACCCCTTGGGAGGTGAGGAATGTCTTAACGTTGGCTTTGAAGGCTTCCTCACACGCACCCACAAACGTTGCAAAGGCAGGAAGAGGAACCGACGGCGCCAAAGTCAGTACTGTCCACATTCTTGACACTCAAATAAAGCATCAGCTGGCTACTGTCCTGAAATGTGGCATTCCCCCGACGAATGTCCCAAGTTGGACTTGGTGGTTTGAAATTGAAAAGACGACGATGAAGAAGAAAACGGCTATGAACAGTCACAAAGTGCGCAGTCAACGTACAGCAAACTCGTAGCTAACAACATGGAGAGCGACAGGAACCGGAAAAGTACTCGGCTCTGTCTATAATCCTACGTATTACTGGCAGACCGCGCCAATTGCTACATTAAAAACATGCATATTGTATTAGTACATACATTATTCGCGCCTCCGATTACATTATTTTTGTTTACCTTCGTAGTTTGCCCCTCAGCAACCACGCTCGCATGTGTATCATGAAGGGCGCAGGGTTGCTAACACAGATCTCGCATTTTTTTCCGCCTTCGCTGCCATTTATATTTACCTTGATTGATATCTTGCAGAGACACAGTGTTTGTGACGACCCAAGAGCGTGTCACATCGCTACGCTGTGCCGATGAGAGCCAAGAAGCTCGAAACGGCCGTCCACAGCTGAGATTGTGGCACGCTCCATCAGTAAGCATATGTCTCATGTGCAGCCATGGAGCATTTGCTCATTTTTATATTTGCATCTGTACTTACTGGCTTTGCACTACGGCCTCCAGAGGTGTTGCTCACACCCTGGAACATTGATATCTTGCAGAGACACAGTGTTTGTGACGACCCAAGAGCGTGTCACATCGCTACGCTGTGCCGATGAGAGCCAAGAAGCTCGAAACGGCCGTCCACAGCTGGGATTGTGGCACGCTCCATCAGTAAATATATGTCTCACGTGCAGCCATGGAGCATTTGCTCATTTTTATATTTGTATCTGTACTTACTGGGTTTGCACTGCGGCCTCCAGAGGTGTTGCTAACACCCTGGAACATTGATATCTTGCAGAGACACAGTGTTTGTGACGACCCAAGAGCGTGCCACATCGCTACGCTGTGCCGATGAGAGCCAAGAAGCTCGAAACGGCCGTCCACAGCTGGGATTGTGGCACGCTCCATCAGTAAACATATGTCTCATGTGCAGCCATGGAGCATTTGCTAATTTTTATATTTGTATCTGTACTTACTGGCTTTGCACTGTGGCCTCCAGAGGTGTTGCTAACACCCTGGAACATTGATATCTTGCAGACACAGTGTTTGAGCCGACCCAAGAGCGTGTCACATCCCTACGCTGGGCCGATGACAGCCAAGAAGCTCGAAACTGCCGTCCACAGCTGGGATTGTGGCACGCTCGATCACTAAATATATATATAAATAAATAAACATATAAAAATATATAAAAATAAATAAAAATAAACAAATAGCCGGAGTTCTTTTGCTGCACACGTACCATATGTTTGCTCAAACGTCGCCACACCAGTACTGGACAGCTGTTTTGTAATTATTGGGCCATCATGAGCGTTACGCAGGCAGGCAACGTTTGAGCGGATGGCGTCAGAAGGTCAGGTAGCACGCGACTCCTCCCATCAGCGTGTGCTAACCAAGCCTAGTGCAAAGCCAGTAAAGTATACTAGAGAACAATAGCCGAAGATCTTTGGCTGCACGGATAGCATACGTTTGTAAGTGCTCAAACATCGCCGCGCAAGTACTGGACAGCTGTTTCAGCCTTATTGGGCCCTTATCAGCAGTACACAGGCAGGCAACGTTTTAGCGGATGGCGTCAGAGGGCCACGTTGCACGTGATTCCTCCCCTCAGTGTGTGCTAACCCACCACTGAAAGCCCAGCGCAAAGCCAGTGAAGTATATTAGAGGAAAATAGCCGGAGCTCTTTAGCTGCACGGACAGCATATGTTTGTTTGTAAGTGCTCAAAAGTCCCCACGCCAGTACTGGACAGCTGTTTCGTCATTATTGGGCCATCATGAGCTGTACGCAGGCAGGCAGCGTTAGAGCGGATGGCGTCAGAAGCTCAAGTAGCACGTGATTCATCCCGTCAGTGTGTGTTTACCCACCACCGAAAGTCCAGTGCAAATTCAGTGAAGTATATTAGGGAGAAAATAGCACGTTTAGCATATGTTTGTAAGTGCTCAAACGTCGCTACGCCAGTACTGAAAGCTGTTTCGGCCAAATTGGGCCATCCTGAACGGTACGCAGGCAGGCAACGTCTGAGCGGATAGCGTCAGAAGGTCACGTAGCACATGATTTCTCTCGTCAGAGTGTGATAACGCACCACTGGAAGCCCAGTGCAACGAGGAGTGAAGTGACGACGCGTCCCTCGAGATGCGCCATGAACAGAAATAAATAAAAAAGGTGTTCCATCACGAATTTTTGTGCGGACGACCTGTCGAACGGATTTCACTTCTGAAAAACGGCTACGATATCAGGTGACCAAAGGGACGAGATGTTCTAATTGAAAGAACTAAGTTGGGTTCGGTAATCTAGTTAATGATTTTGAGCGAATTAGCCATTCGTCGGTTGTGCGCCGGCACAGAGATGATAGAAGTGAAAACAGGATGTCTGTATCCCGTACAGTTTTTATGAAAAATCGTTATCAAAAAGACACCTTGTATGTATGCATGTATATATATATATATATATATATATATATATATATATAAAGAGGGGGGAAAAGCCATTAAAAAATAAATAAATGATGCTAGACGTGTTTGAAATTCAAACTTACAGATTAAAATGGCTTCTATGGCTGCACGTAGAGAAACAGATACTTATTGAACGATGCGACAGTACCAGAGGACACGCGTTTCGCCGTGTTTGCGTCTCGTCGGCCCTGGGTAGCTGCCCAAGCAGCACAATGTACTGAAAGTCGAGTGCAATAGGGGTGGACGGGTAGGTGGAAGGCCTTGAACACACTCGTGAAACAGAAGTACTCTGATAAGACACATACCGACCACCCCTATTGCACTCGACTTTCAGTACATTGTGCTGCTTGGGTGCGCATCGTTCGGGATTGGCAAACCAGGGGTCACTCAGCGAGCGATATACACCTGGGAGGGTGACTGAGCACTCCTCAATGCCACAGTGCAAGCCAGTGAATTATAAAGAGGGGGAAAAGCCATTAAAAAAATAAGTAAATGATGCTAGACGTGTTTGAAATTCAAACTTACAGATTAAAATGGCTTCTATGGCTGCACGTAGAGAAACAGATACTCATTGAACGATGCGACAGCACGAGAGGACACGTGTTTCGCCGTGTTTGCGGCTCGTCGGCCCTGGGTAGCTGCGCATCGTGCGGGATTGGCAAACTACCCAGGGCCGACGAGCCGCAAACACGGCGAAACACGTGTCCTCTCGTGCTGTCGCATCGTTCAATGAGTATCTGTTTCTCTACGTGCAGCCATAGAAGCCATTTTAATCTGTAAGTTTGAATTTCAAACACGTCTAGCATCATTTACCTATTTTTTTAATGGCTTTTTCCCCCTCTTTATAATTCACTGGCTTGCAGTGTGGCATTGTGGAGTGCTCAGTCACCCTCCCAGGTGTATATCGCTCGCTGAGTGACCCCTGGTTTGCCAATCCCGAACGATGCGCAGCTACCCAGGGCCGACGAGCCGCAAACACGACGAAACACGTGTCCTCTGGTGCTGTCGCATCGTTCAATGAGTATCTGTTTCTCTACGTGCAGCCATAGAAGCCATTTGAATCTGTAAGTTTGAATTTCAAACACGTCTAGCATCATTTACCTATTTTTTAATGGCTTTTTGCCCCTCTTTATAATTCACTGGCTTGCACTGTGGAATTGTGGAGTGCTCAGTCACCCTCCCAGGTGTATATCGCTCGCTGAGTGACCCCTGGTTTGCCAATCCCGAACGATGCGCAGCTACCCAGGGCCGACGAGCCGCAAACACGGCGAAACACGTGTCCTCTGGTGCTGTCGCATCGTTCAATGAGTATCTATATATATATATATATATATATACCGTCCAGCACTGGCATGGCGACGTTTGAGTTACAAACATATGCTATACGTGCAGCCAAAGAGCTCCGGCTATTTTTTTCCTTGTATACTTCACTGGCTTTGCACTGGGCTTTCAGTGAGTGAGTGAGTTATCTCACCCTGACTGGAGGAATCACGTGTTACGTGACCTTGTGACGCCATCCACTCAAACGTTGCCTGCCTGCGTACTGTTGATGAGGCGCAACAAGGCCGAAACAGCTGTCCAGTACTGGCATGGCGACGTTTGAGTTACAAACATATGCTATACGTGCAGCCAAAGAGCTCTGGCTATTATTTTTTCCTTTTATACTTCACTGGCTTTGCACTGGGCTTTCAGTGAGTGATTTATCTCACCCTGACGGGAGGAATCACGTGTTACGTGACCTTCTGACGCCATCCACTCAAACGTTGCCTGCCTGCGTACTGTTGATGAGGCCGAACAAGGCCGAAACAGCTGTCCTGTACTGGCATGGCGACGTTTGAGTTACAAACATATGCTATACGAGCAGCCAAAGAGCTCTGGCTTTTTTTTCCTTTTATAATAATAATAATTGGGGGGTTTACGTCGCGGGACAACTGAGATCATGAGCGACGCCACAGCGGTCGGTCTGTGGATTGCTTTTGCCCACCTAAGGGTTCTTTAACGTGCGATGAAAGCTCATCACACGGCACCCCGTATTTAACGTCCCTCGCGGAAGTTTCCTTTTATACTTCACTGGCTTTGCACTGGGCTTTCAGTGAGTGAGTTATCTCACCCTGACGGGAGGAATCACGTGTTACGTGACTTTCTGACGCCATCCTCTCAAACGTTGCCTGCCTGCGTACTGTTGATGAGGCCCAACAAGGCCGAAACAGCTGTCCAGTACTGGCATGGCGACGTTTGAGTTACAAACATTTGCTATACGTGCAGCCAAAGAGCTCTGGCTATTTTTTTCCTTTTATACTCCGCTGGCTTTGCACTGGGCTTTCAGCGAGTGAGTTATCTCACCCTGACTGGAGGAATCACGTGTTACGTGACCTTCTGACGCCATCCACTCAAACGTTGCCTGCTTGCGTACTGTTGATGACGCCCAACAAAGCCGAAACAGCTGTCCAGTACTGGCATGGCGACGTTTGAGTAACAAACATATGCTATGCGTGCAGCCAAAGAGATCTGGCTATTTTTTTTCCTTTTATAGTTCACTGGCTTTGCACTGGGCTTTCAGTGAGTGAGTTATCTGACCCTGACGGGAGGAATCACGTGTTACGTGATCTTCTGACGCCATCCACTCAAACGTTGCCTGCCTGCGTACTGTTGATGAGGCCCAACAAGGCCGAAACAGCTGTCCTGTACCGGCATGGCGACGTTTGAGTTACAAACATTTGCTATACGTGCAGCCAAAGAGCTCTGGCTATTTTTCCTTTTATATTCCTATATTTTCCTATATAGGGTGAGGTAAAAGGATTATCAAACGGGCACAGCGTTTTATAGAAGTTCAAAAAAACACACGGAAACAGATTTTAGGGAAGTTACAAACACTAGTTTATTACAGAGGGAGACGCTAAAAAGTAAAATGGGCAAGGGGTCGACGTTTCGACAGTCGCACTGTCTTCGTCAGGACTTCGTCCTCGTCCTCAGGACTCGTCAGGACTTCGTCACGACTTCGTCTTTTGTCCTGACGAAGACAGTGCCACTGTCGAAACGTCGACCCCTTGCCCATTTTACTTTTTAACGTCTGCCTATGTAATAAACTAGTGTTTGAAACTTCCCTAAAATATGTTTCCGTGCCTTTTTTTGAACTTCTGTATATATATATATATACTCATGGAACGATGCGGCACCACCAGAGGACACATGTTTCGTCGTGTTGGCGTCGCGTCGTCGCGTCATCGAAACAAATAAATGATACTAGACGTGTTTGAACTTCAAACTTACATATTAAGATGGCTTCTATGGCTGCACGTAGTGAAACAGGTACTCATGGAACGATGCGACAGCACAAGAGGACACGTTTTTCGCCGTGTTTGCGGCTCGTCGGTCATCGGTAGCTGCGCATCGTTCCGAATTGGCAAACCAGGGGTCACTCAGCGAGCGATATACACCTGGGAGGGTGACTGAGCACTCCTCAATGCCACAGTGCAAGCCAGTGAATTATAATGCAGAAAAAAAAAGCCATTAAAGAAACAAATAAATGATACTAGACGTGTTTGAAATTCAAACTTACAGATTACCACGGCTTCTATGGCTGAACGCAGAGAAACAGATACTCATGGAACGATGCGGCAGCACACGTGTTCGCCATTTCAGGTGTTTTTGGTGGGTGATCAAGGGGGACCACCCTACCAACACTCATCATTATGGCGGGGGCCCTGATGTTGTTGGGCCCCAAGGTCACCATGTTTTTGCCACCAAGTGGTTAGCCAGGTCTTTGTACTCTGTTCGCAAATCATTCGCTCTTATCATCATTCGTCTCATTCATACCGGTCACTCACTCATTTGCAAGAGACCGGAATCGTCCTCCCCCCCCCCGAAAATAAGCAAAAAAAGAAAAAAACAATCCTGTTACCATTCGGGGCTTATCGGGACTCTCGTCCACGCCAGAGGCCCTTCATTCGCACAGGCTTATCGGGGCTCCCGCCCAAGCCAGAGGCCCTCATTCATTCAAAAAGGCAATACAGTCGTCGGCTTGTGGGGCTTTACACCCCGACAGAGGCCCTTCTCCCACATCTATAAGGGGTTCAGTCGGAACGTAGTCTCCCTTTTGCACAAGGCGTGGAGCGGGTTATTTTCCCACACCGGCGCCTTTTCTCATTCATTGACTTGCGAGGCTTTACGCCTCCCCAGTGGCCAATCATCCACTCCTCAGCCATTCACCTTTCACACCAGAGCAAAGGCATGTTCACCGTAACCGGTTCCACTGGTTGGTGACCTACTGTCGTATTTTTGTTGCTCGCCTCATTCAACGAACAAGGGGATGACAATGTGTATATAATGTATGAAGGGTCCTAAGAGATGAGTCCTAATATCATATGCCATTGCTTTTTTTTTTGCAGGGTAGCCTGCTCCTCCACCAACCGTGGTTGTGCGCCGTATGGCTCGTGTCGTGACGCGATGCAACAAGATTACTAATGTGGATGAAGATAAGTAAAATCAATACAAATATGTTAAAAGCAAAAACGTGCCTATATAAAGAGCAAAGAAAACGACTTAAGAAAACTCGGTTAAGATCTAAAAAACATCGGCATCACCTGCGTGCTGTATTCTTAAAAGGCACATAAGTCTATGTCTATTTCCCCGTTCGTCATGCTAAAGATAAGCGCCGGTGACATCCACAGAATTTCAAAACCACCAGCTGTCAATCAGTGTTTCTCCCTTTGCAGCGTTCCCCGTAACCCATCCTTAATTTTTCCAAACAGAGCCGATATGTGTGGTGTTGGTTTCCCGTTAGCGTTATCACACCACATTCTCCAAATTTGATACTGAATTTGAAGATGGACCAAAAGCCAGGCGACATGTTTCTTTAATAGTATGGAGGAACACTGGCTTGCATAACAAGTTGTAAAAAGAAGAAGAAAAGCGTGAACATTTCGACACCTATTCGGGCGTCATCATCAACACAGGAAAATGAAACGGGGGCTTGATACTGAATAGCGGAAAGCACGAATTGTCTTTTTCTACATCTATTTGCGGGTAAGGGTTCTAGAAAGCGCACACCCAAGCAACACAATGTACTGAAAGTCGAGTGCAATAGGGGTGGACGGGTAGGTGGAAGGCTTTGAACAGGCTCGTGGGTAGTTTCATTTTAAATCGAACAACGTGGGAAAGTCGTATTTTTTCATTCGCCCAGAAAAAATATATGTTAGAGGACAGTTCAAAAGACGCAAATCGCGCCACGTGTGACGCTCGTGCGTGGAGTTGTTTCTGCGTAGGAGAGGGGGAAAGTCCGAGGCTGCTTGGGCGCGCTTTCTTCTGGACCGACTTTGACGGGATCTAGCACCGCTGACTTTATGTCTAGGAACTCGAGGATTTTTGTGATTATAGGCTGCACCATAGACACTGTTGACAGCCACCCACAGAACTCTGAGAGCCACAGATTTTCTGTTAAAAAATGCCAAACTTGGCGTAAACGTTCAAAAAGGCCAAACTTTGTTACCAATTTTCTTCATGACGGAACGTCTGAGGACATCGAGCTTAGTGCCATTCGATAGGACGTTGAAAGAGCTTTCGTGCTTTATAGAATTCATTTTTCTCAGCCCAGTTGTTTCGGTGTTATTAGCTTGAGGATCACACATGGTAGGCGAAAATTGCCAATGTTGGATCTCAATTTTCTCAAAAATGCCATCTTTGATTTCCTTGATTATTTTTCAAAAGGTGGCGTCATGTTTCTACTTTAGACACCAAGTGAGACAATCTTTTATTTTTGCCTGAGAGACGCGCAGCGATTTTTTTTGTCAGGCAGGGTGCACGAGGCTGCGGCCTTGCGCGCCCCACCCACGAGTACGCGACTTTCAACCTCTTCTTTGCTACATGTGTCCCGTTGACGGAGAAATCAATGACCACACTGCGTGAGCTTGTTGTGGTGGTGGTGGTGGGTGGTGAAAGGGCTCGCCGTTGTCGGCCTCACAGAGGTGGGCAACGTCACGACTGACGCCCTGGGGGAATGTGCGTCCTGGGCTGACTTCTAAGGGAACGGTGCCGACATATGTCTGAAAACGTCTGAGGAAAACCCAGGAAAAACCCCAGACAGCACAGCCGGCACCGGGATTCGAACCCGGGTACCTCCCAGTCTCGGCGTGACATGGCCAGCACGCTACCCACTGAGCCACGGGAGCTTGTTGTAGTGTCCCCGGAGCATCACTTTACGTTTACCCAATGGTCTCTCAGTTCCGTCAGGCTCATTCAAACCGTGGGAGAGTACATGAGTAGCCTGTGCGCCCTTGACGAGAAGCCCCAGTTCGACGAACATACCGACAAAGCAGTGAGAAGAAACGAAGAGCTTCGTAGAGATATTTATCCACTGGTAACATCTTAGCTTTTGTTTCACGTTGCCGCCAGTCCCTCAGGCAGTGTGAAAGGCACATCCTTTTCATTGGTAAAAGAACGAAAACCGAAAGTTTCAAAAAACGTAAAATGTGCCCATTTCGAAACCCCTGCAGGTGGTGGCTGCCACCATTGGATTAGCATCATCCGATAGCTTTAGACATGACCTTTCACATGATATAAAGTGACTGGGTTCAAGCGCATTCTTTGTCCGCCTAGTATCGCAAAACCACGAGTGGTACGCGAAAATTTTGCATGTTCTATCTTAATTATTTCTAAAAAGCCAGAATATTTTTCACGATTTATTCCACAGGGGCAGAATTATGCCGGTACTTTGCGCTGCTGGTAAAGTACCTTTTCTCTTTTTGATTGAGACGTAGGGCTACCTTTCCGAGGAGCGATTTTTCCAGACAAAGGCGCTCTTCGTATGTTTACGAGCGCGTTTTGCTTCGTAGTCTTTGCTTTGTAATTTAATGCACAGATGTTGCATTATGTACTTATTTTGCACTTATGGTACGTATGTTTATTTTTTCCTTTGGAGACGCAGGGCAATACTTTCGTGGGCGACTTGAACTTGCTATTACGCACTTTCATGGGAGTCGCACGCACGACGTGTGCGTATACGCACGTGCGCATATTCAGTATTTTCCCGCACATGTGCCTGAGGCAATGCACATACGCACGCTATGAGGCTGTCGTGCGAGTGTATATTAAAAAGGCAGAACTACGGCCACAGGGGACAGAAAGTTACAACATCTGAGAATACAAATTTGTGGTCGCGTGGTTGCAGTCGCCTCTTAACTTGGGCGCAATAAGTGATAGTTCCGAAGGTGTGCATGCTCTCTTTAATTAGTTTTATGCTCCGTAGCGTTATTTCGGAACCACGACGAGTGGTACAAAACCCGTAAGACCGCTGTGATGACAGTTGCTGCTCTCAAGTATAACACGTTCGCCCTCACCGAGATGTGTCAGTGTCACCGTGGGAATCAAAATTTCCGACAGAACAATGCACAACTAAAATCTCTCTTTTCCGGTAGCCGTAGGTACCTTAAACCCTCGGTGTGGTCTTCAGTAGTCCTTCTGGCATCCATGCGCTTGAACCCATTCACTTGATATCATGTGAAAGGACATGTGTAAAGCTATCGGGTGATGCTAATTTAATGGTGGCAGCCTCCACCTGCAGGGATCTGGCAATGGGCACATTTTACGTTGTTCGAAACTTCCGTTTTTCGTTCTTGTACCAATGAAAAGGATGTGACTTTCACACTTCCTGGGGGTCTGGTGGCAACCTGAAACAAAAGCTAAGATGTTACCAGAGGATAAAGATCTCTACGAAGCGCTTCGTTTCTTCTCACTGCTTTGTCGGTATGTTCGTCGAACTGGGGCTTCTCGTCAAGGGCGCACAGGCAACTCATGTACTCTCCCACGGTTTGAATGAGCCTGACGAAACTGGAACGCCATTGGGTAAACGTAAAGGGATGCTCTGGGGACACTACAACAAGCTCACGCAGTGTGGTCATTGATTTCTCCGTCAGCGGGACACCTGTAGCAAAGAAGAGGTTGAAAGTCGCGTGCTCGTGGGTGGGGCGCGCAAGGCCGCAGCCTCGTGCACCCTGCCTGACAAAAAAAATCGCTGCGCGTCTCTCAGGCAAAAATAAAATATTGTCTCACTTGGCGTCTAAAGTAGAGACATGACGCCATCTTTTGAAAAATAATCAAGGAAATCGAAGATGGCATTTTTGAGAAAACTGAGATGCAACATTGGCAATTTTCGCCTACTATGTGTGATTCTCAAGCTAATAACACAGAAATAACTGGGATGAGAAAAATGAGCTCTATACAGAACGAAAGCTCTTTCAAAGTCCTATCGAACGGCACTAAGCTCGATGTTCTCAGAGGTTCCATCATGAAGCAAATTGGTAACAAAGTTTGGCCTTTTTGAACGTTTACGCCAAGTTTGGCATTTTTTAACAGAAAATCTGTGGCTCTCAGAGTTCTGTGGGTGACTGTCGAAAGTGTCTATGGTGTAGCCTATAATCACAAAAAACCTTCAGTTCCTAGAGATAAAATTAGCGGTGCTAGGTCCCGTCAAAGTCGGTCCAGAAGAAAGCGTGCTCAAGCAGCCTCAGACTTTCCCTCTCTCCTACGCGGAAATTACTACACGCACGAGCATCGCACGTGTTGCGATTTGCGTCGTTTGAGCTGTCCTCTAACATATATTTTTTCTGGGCGAATTAAAAAATATGACTTTCACACGTTGTTCGATTTAAAATGAAACTACCCCCGTGCAACTAAAGAACATGGATAAGACGCATACCGTCCACCCCTATTGCACTCGACTTTCAGTACATTGTGCTGCTTGGGCAGCGGCGTAGGTGACCTTTACATGAGGGAACAACCTCTTTATCTCGTTCAAAAGGGGATCTAGATAACTACAGCCGTAAATCTAAAACTCTCCTGTCGTCCACACAAACAGCAGACGCCTTTTACGTGACGTACATTTACATGGTACTGCAGCCTTGGCAAAATGCCACGAGCAAGGCGCCACATGAAATTCGTCCTCGTATATTCAAGGAAGCTGGATGTTATATTCTTCCAGTTCGGTTCTGTGCCCTCTATTGGCAGACGTACTGTGTGGCTTTTTTCTTTCCTTAGCATCCTGGCTAGCTTGGTAGCACTAGTTTCCAACAAGTTTAATTATCCGTCTGTATGTCTATTTTTTTATAGTCATTAATTAACGTCTGGTAATAATTACGCGGATGTGTGTGGTTGACTGTTGTTTACTTTACCTTCTATATGTTTTATTCCAATGCCTATGGAGTATCTTGCCATACTGCTGGCGATCCCAATATCTGAGTATAACGTTTTTAATCCCCAGATCAAGTGTAGCGCTCTGGCGGTTGTGTTGATATCCATAAACCCTAGCCCTCCTTTTTCTCTCGGTTCCTTCGACCATGTCCTTCTCACCAGTTCAGTACAATCGCCCCAAATGTAGGGAAAGATTAACCTGCCAATTTTCTTTTCTATCTTTTTGTTTTGAGTCATCACGTGCAGTATATAAAGTATTGGACTTAAAAGATGTGCCTCAACAATTTTAACCCGGGCAAATACATTCATTTTAACTCTTCCCATTCTTACTATCGCCTCGCTTAATTCTTTTAGCTTTTTTTTTCAGTTCATGTACGATAGTCGTGTGCGATCGAAGTAAACACCTAATATCTTTACTTCGTTTTTATCGGTACCCCGTAAAGGCTCATGGTATTGACTTGTTTATTCCCAAAAAACAGCAGTTCGCTTTTCTCCTTGTTTATCTTTGCCCCACTGCATGCCTCATATGTTCTGCACGCCTCTAGTACTTTCCTTATTTCCTCGGCGTCTTTAATAATAACTGAAGCATCGTCAGCGAAGGCAAAGACTGGTACCGAGTTGCCCGCCATCGGAAGCCCGATAGATGTGACGCGCTGCTTTATCATGTGCAGGAGTGGTTCCATCGTGATGATGAAGAGTGCTGCCGATAACGGGCATCCCTGCCTCACTCCCCTTTCTATTCGTACTTCTTCCGTCTCGTATCCATTAATCATAATTCTTGACACGCCCCTTTTATATACTGTCTTTATCATTGGTATAACGTTTCCCGCCATTTTTATTAGTTTTAAGCAGTCATACATGTACTGATGGTGCATCCTGTCAAAGGCTTTCTCTGAATCAACAGTAAAAAGGACGCCCCCGTTATTTGTAGTGATTAACCAATTCATAATGTCTGCTATGGCTAGAATATTCATTTGCGCCGGCCTACCTTTACCATTTGCTGCTTGAGTTTCGCTCACTACCTCTGGGAGTGCTGAATAAATTCTGTTGGCGATCGCCTTGGCAACTATTTTCTAGCCTGAGTTTAATAATGTAACCGGGCGCCACACATTTATCATTTCTTTTTTTTTTCATTGTCCTTGCAGATCAGAGCTATTCTGCCTTGGTAGAACGACTGGAGTAAATCTCCTTCTTCGAGGGCATCATTAACCATTCCAGTGCAGTGCTTTCTCAATCTGTCCCAATACTTCTTGTAAGATAACGGTCCCAATCCATCCTCACCTGGGGCTTTGTTATTTTTTATCTGTTTGAGGGCATCACTGACCTCGTCAGTTGTAAGTGGTCCTTCCTTGATGCCTGTTACTACCCCTGGGAAAATTAAGCCCGTTTCGTTGTAAGTAGCCGTGTCGGCTTTGTAAAGTTTCCGGTAAAAGTCCGCTACGTATTTCCCAACTGCCTGTGTGTCCCTCAGAATTTCACCTGTCTCCTCATATTTATGCACTCTAATTCGTGTTTACAAATACCTAGCTGTATATTGAGTAAGTAACCTGATGCCCAATGTTCACACTCCCATTTTTCGGCCCTTTGCTTCACTCTCACACTATCCCATCTCTTTTTCATTAATGTATTATATTTTTTCCTCAGTCTCACTCTCGCCTCTTGCAGAACCAAGTCCTGCCGTCCCTCTTTTGTGCAGTAACACTAACGCGTCCGCTACTTTCTTCGTTTCTTCTCTGCTTTCCTTAGCGATTTCTCTGCCCCATTTCATTAGTATCTTTCTTACTTCACTCTTAAATTCGTCCCAGCTCACTGTCGTAAAGCCTTTATCATTGTACGTTTGAATAATCTCTTTTATCCCAAGCAGCACAATGTACTGAAAGTCGAGTGCAATAGCGGTGGACAGTATGTGTCTTATCAATGTTCTTTAGTTTCACGAGTCTGTTCAAGGACTTCCACCTACCCGGCCACCCCTATTGCACTCGACTTTCAGTACATTTTGCCTGCTTGGGATTTCATTGTCAACTCGACTGTCTGCCAACAGTGCTGGGTTCATTTTCCAGAGGCCACGCCCCCTGCCTTTCTCAGGTATGTTTATTGTTGTTACAACCATCTTGTGATCTGATAGGGCCGATTCAACCACCTCAATGCTTCTAATCGCGCTTTCAAAATTTTCTGTAACGTATACCCTATCCAACCTCGCTTCAGCCCTCGGGCCTTTCCACGTCATCGCAGGGTAGCCGGGGAAGCATTTATTCCATACATCAATAAAGTTACCTCTGTTCCTAAATTCTATCAGCGTTTTTACGCCATAGTCCCTTCTCATTTCACTGGGTGGCATTCTATCAGCGACACTATTCTCAACGCAGTTGAAGTCACCTAACAAGATAATTTTTCTACCTGTGCTAACGTAATTATCTAAATCGTTAAAATACGCGCTCTGATTTCCTCCCCTATTAGGAGCGTAGATATTTACCACGCGAAATCCTGACGTCAAATCTACTGATATGACCCTTCCTTCCCAGTCGCGATCGTGTTTTAATACATTCTCCTTTTGTTTTCCAAAAAGTATCAGCGCAACACCGCCTGATCTTCCCACGGCAAAGCTCTAGAAACTTTTTACGCCAAAGATATTGTCGAAATTTCTTTACATCGTTTACGTGGGTTTCCTGTATTGCTAAGATATCAATCTTTCTTTCTCTAGCTACCGTCAACACTTCATTTTGTTTCTCTTTTCGTCTAAAGCCTCTCACATTCCATGTACTGACCCTTAAGATAGCCATACAGAGAAGTGAAAGGCCAACAAACCTTATTAAGCTACTTATCATTAACTGTTCATATCCCGGTGTCCTTTCTCGACCGACTGTTTGTTTGTTACATTTTCATCGATGTTCCCCACTGTTTTGATATCTCTTTGGTGTATCTCTCTTATCTGTGTGCCCGGTACTTCTGTCTCGTCTACTTCTTCTGACGAGCAGCTTTGGAAAGGTGTGCTCATTCCATCCGACTCTTTGCTCATCCCTTCCATGTTCCTAACACTTAAGCATCTTTTCTTTTTTTGGCCTTCAATTTCCGTGCTAGTTTCGCTACCGCCGCCCGATTCCAAGCTTCGATTAACTTTTGCCGTCGGCGTGATATCATTATCGCTCCCTGACTTCGTCTGTTGTTTGTTTTTGTTTCTCCTCTTCCTTTTCTTTCGTGTTTTTGGCGTCTCCCAGCCATCACCCGATAATGTGCATTCGGCAATATCACTTTCTATATCGCCTGGGGCCTCGCTCGTTCCACTTTCATATTCACCTGTACTGTTCCTATTTTCTGTTTTTTTCCGGTGCGTCGTTCTTGTCGCTTTCATATGTCAGTATCAGAAAATCTGTTCGAAGTTCAGGTGTAACGCCCCTTGGGTCTCCCGCAGGCGGGGTCCTTCCTTCTACCCAAGCAGCACAATGTACTGAAAGTCGAGTGCAACAGGGATGGACGGGTAGGTGGATGGCCTTGAACAGACTCGTAAAACTAAAGAACATTGATAAGACACATACCGACCACCCCTATTGCACTCTACTTTCAGTACATTGTGCTGCCTGGGTATGGCTGTTTTCCGTATTTCTGGTGTGACCCACGTTTTCCCTTCGTCGCATTGTTTCCGCTGTGCTGTATTTGCCTCGTTTACCCCTTTCCCCTTAATGTCGTCATCTCGCGCCGCTTGCTCATCTGCTGAAATTACCTCTTGTGATATTTCGCTATTTTTTTCTTTATCGACTGCCTCTATAATTGGCACTTCCTCTTCACTTAAGGCAGATGTTTTTGACGCACTTATTTCGTTGTCGTTGTTCGTGTAGTGTGCTGTCTCAACATGTAGGTCCACCATTGGCGCTGCGTCATCCGCTGTCACCGTTAGTCTATCGCGTTCATCAAAGTCTGACGTATCCGGCAGTACATCAACGGCAGGAACCAGGCCTCTCGAGTACCCCAATGCCGTTGCGAATGTTTTCACCAAACATTCGCTCACAGCGTGGTTCCCGTAACATCTGGGACAGGGGGAGTCGCAGGAGGAGTGCCCGAAAACACCGCACCGCCCGCACCTTGGTGTGTTACAGTTTGAGTTAAAATGGCCCTCGCGGCCACACCTCCTGCACACCCTTGTTACACCCAAGTACTCGCACTGTACCACCCAGCTTTTTGACCCTGCATTTATTTTGACGAAGTTCGGGATAGGTTTGTTCATTTCAATGTAGACCTGTCGTACTCCACTTCCTAACGTACCATACTTTTTATACATTGTTTCCTCAATTTTTTCTATTCGTCCGTAACGTTCAAGAGTCCTTTGCAGGTGGCAGATGTCCTCGTCCGACGGTTAAAAGAACACCGACACTTTTGTTGTCGTACTCCCGAGGTAACTAAGCCTATACTCTTCTCCTTTAATAAAGACTACGGGGTCAACTGCCAATTCTCTTGCAATTTTTTCCGATTTCACCTTGACCTCGTACTTCCCGAAGCCAAAGTGTTCCACCCTTTCAAGGTCCTGCAACGGCCGTCTGGCAATCAGTCCTTCCGCGATATCATCGAACTTTACTCCTCGTGGCACGACCAGAGTGAACACACTCGGCCTGACCGTTCGCAACAAGTTCATCTCGGGCAAGCCCGTCTGTTAGTCTTAGTCTTAATTAGTCTTTCGTTACTTTTAACTACGAGTTAATTACGGATAAAGTCAAGCGATCAGAAGAGAATTCAGATTAAGAAGCGGGAGATATTTACGTATCAGACACGACTGCTGCATCTAGAAAATTCACGGGCAACGCAATATGCTAAATATATATATGTCTGTAACTCAAACATCGCCATGCCAGTACTGGACAGCTGTTCCGGCCTTCTTGGACCTCATCAGCAGTACGCAGGCAGGCAACGTTTGAGTGGATGGCGTCAGAAGGTCACGTAACACGTGATTCCTCCCGTCAGGGTGAGATAACTCACTCACTGAAAGCCCAGTGCAAAGCCAGTGAAGTATAATAGGAAAAAAATAGCCGGAGCTCTTTGGCTGCACGTATAGCATATGTCTGTAACTCAAACATCGCCATGCCAGTACTGGACAGCTGTTTCGGCCTTCTTGGACCTCATCAGCAGTACGCAGGCAGGCAACGTTTGAGTGGATGGCGTCAGAAGGTCACGTAACACGTGATTCCTCCCGTCAGGGTGAGATAACTCACTCACTGAAAGCCCAGTGCAAAGCCAGTGAAGTATAATAGGAAAAAAATAGCCGGAGCTCTTTGGCTGCACGTATAGCATATGTCTGTAACTCAAACATCGCCATGCCAGTACTGGACAGCTGTTTCGGCCTTCTTGGACCTCATCAGCAGTACGCAGGCAGGCAACGTTTGAGTGGATGGCGTCAGAAGGTCACGTAACACGTGATTCCTCCCGTCAGGGTGAGATAACTCACTCACTGAAAGCCCAGTGCAAAGCCAGTGAAGTATAATAGGAAAAAAATTGCCGGAGCTCTTTGGCTGCACGTATAGCATATGTCTGTAACTCAAACATCGCCATGCCAGTACTGGACAGCTGTTTCGGCCTTCTTGGACCTCATCAGCAGTACGCAGGCAGGCAACGTTTGAGTGGATGGCGTCAGAAGGTCACGTAACACGTGATTCCTCCCGTCAGGGTGAGATAACTCACTCACTGAAAGCCCAGTGCAAAGCCAGTGAGGTATAATAGGAAAAAAATAGCCGGAGCTCTTTGGCTGCACGTATAGCATATGTCTGTAACTCAAACATCGCCATGCCAGTACTGGACAGCTGTTCGCCATTTCAGGTGTTTTTGGTGGGTGATCAAAGGGGACCACCCTACCAACACTCATCATTATGGCGGGGGCCCTGATGTTGTTGGGCCCCAAGGTCACCGTATTTTTGCCTGTGAAAACACCAAGTGGTTAGCCAGGTCTTTGTACTCTGTTCACAAATCATTCACTCTTATCGTCATTCGTCTCATTCATACCATTCACTCACCCATTTGCCCGAGACCGGAATCGTCCTTCCCCCCCGAAAATAAGCAAAAAATAATAATAAAATAAATAAATAAAAATAGAATTTCTGTTGCCATTCGGGGCTTATCGGGACTCTCGTCCACGCCAGAGGCCCTTCATTCGCACAGGCTTATCGGGGCTCCCGCCCACGCCAGAGGCCCTCATTCATTCAAAAAGGCAATACGGTCGTCGGCTTGTGGGGCTTTACACCCCGACAGAGGCCCTTCGTCCACATCTATAAGGGGTTCAGTCTGAACGTAGTCTCCCTTTCGCACAAGGCGTGGAGCGGGTTATTTTGCCACACCGGCGCCTTTTCTCATTCATTAACTTGCGAGGCTTTCCGCCTCCCCAGTGGCCAATCATCCACTCCTGATTCATTCACTTTTCATACCAGAGTAAAGGCACGTTCACCGTAACCGGTTCCACTGGTTGGTGACCTGCTGTCGTATTTTTGTTGTTCGCCTCGTTCAACGAACAAGGGGATGACAATGAGTATATAATGTGTGAAGGCTCCTAAGAGATGAGTCCTGATATCATATGCCATTGCTTTTTTTTTCTTTTCTTTTTGCAGGGTAGCCTGCTCCTCCACCAACCGTGGTTGTGCGCCGTATGGCTCGTGTCGTGACGCCGAAGCAACAAGATTACTAATGTGGATGAAGATAAGTAAAATCAATACAAATATGTTAAAAGCAAAAACGTGCCCATATAAAGAGCAAAGAAAACGACTTAAGAAAACACGGTTAAGATCTAAAAAGCATAGGCATCACCTGCGTGCTGTATTCTTAAAAGGCACATAAGTCTATGTCTATTTCCCCGTTCGTCATGCTAAAGATAACCGCCGGTGACATCCACAGAATTTCAAAACCACCAGCTGTCAATCGGTGTTTCTCCCTTTGCAGCGTTCCCCGTAACCCATCCTTAATTTTTCCAAACAGAGCCGATATGTGTGGTGTTGGTTTCCCGTTAGCGTTATCACACCACATTCTCCAAATTTGATACTGAATCTCGGAAACCAAGAGCACGAATTGTCTTTTTCTACATCTATTTGTGGGTGAGGGTTCTAGAAAGCGCACCGCGGCGTAGGTGACCTTTACCTGAGGGAACAACCTCTTTATCTCGTTAAAAAGGGGGTCTAGATAACTACAGCCGTAAAAATAGTGTCTAAAACTCTCCTGTCGTCCTCACAAACAGCAGATGCCTTTTACGTGACGTACATTTACATGGTACTGCAGCTTTGGCAAAATGCCATGAGCAAGGCGCCACATGAAATTCGTCCTCGTATATTCAAGGAAGCTGGATGTTATGTTCTTCCAGTTGGGTTCTGAGCCCTCTATTGGCAGACGTACTGTGTGGCTTTTTTCTTTCCTTAGCATCCTGGCCACCTTATTAACACTAGTTGCCAATAAATTTAATTCTCCATCTTTATGTCTAATTTCTTTATAGTCGTTAATTAACATCTGGTAATAAGTACGCGGATTTGCTGTGTGTCGTTGACTGTTGTTTACTTTACCTTCTATGTGTTTTATTCCTATGCCTATGGTGTATCTTGCCACACTGCTGGCGATCCCAATATCAGAATATAACGTTTTTAATCCCCAGATCAAGTGTAGCGCTCTGGCGGTTGTGTTGATATCCATAACCCCTAGCCCTCCTTTTTCTCTCGGTTCCTTCAACCATGTCCTTCTCACCAGTTCAGTACTATCGCCCCAAATGTAGGGAAAGATTAACCTGTCAATTTTCTTTTCTATCGTCTTGTTTGGAGTCATCACGTGCAGTATATAAAGTATTGGACTTAAAAGATGTGCCTCAACAATTTTAACTCGGGCAAAGACATTCATTTTAACTCTTCCCATTCTTACTACCGCCTCGCTTAATTCTTTTAACATTTTTTTCCAGTTCATGTACGATAGTCCTGTGCGATCGAAGTAAACACCCAATATCTTTACTTCGTTTTTTATCGGTACCCCGTAAAGGCTCATGGTATTGACTTGTTTATTCCCAAAAAACAGCAGTTCGCTTTTCTCCTTGTTTATCTTTGCCCCACTGCATGCCTCATATGTCCTGCACGCCTCTAGTACTTTCCTTATTTCTTCGGCGTCTTTAATAATAACTGAAGCATCGTCAGCGAAGGCAAAGACTGGTACCGAGTTGCCCGCCATCGGGAGCCCGATAGGTGTGACACGCTGCTTTATCATCTGCAGGAGTGGTTCCATAGTGATGATAAAGAGAGCTGCCGATAACGGGCATCCCTGCCTCACTCCCCTTTCTATTCGTACTTCTTCCGTCTCGTATCCGTTAATCATAATTCTTGACACGCCCCTTTTATATATTGTCTTTATCATTGCTATAACATTTCCCGCCATTTTTATTAGTTTTAAACAGTCATACATGTACTGATGGTGCACCCTGTCAAAGGCTTTCTCTGAATCAACAGTAAAAAGGACGCCCCCGTTATTTGTAGTGATTAACCAATTCATAATGTCTGCTATGGCTAGAATATTCATTTGTGCCGACCTACCTTTAACATTTGCTGCTTGCGTTTCGCTCACTACCTCTGGGAGTGCTGGATAAATTCTGTTGGCGATCGCCTTGGCAACTATTTTGTAGTCTGAGTTTAATAATGTAACCGGGCGCCACGCCTTTATCATTTCTTTTCTTTCATTGTCCTTGGAGATCAGAGTTATTCTGCCTTAGTAGAACGACTGGGGTAAATCTCCTTCTTCGAAGGCATCATTCACCATTCCAGTGAAGTGCTTTCTCAATCTGTCCCAATACTTCTTGTAAAATAACGGTCCCAATCCATCCTCACCTGGGGCTTTGTTATTTTTTATCTGTTTGAGGGCATCACTGACCTCGTTAGTTGTAAGTGGTCCTTCCTTGATGCCTGTTACTACCCCTGGGAAAATTAAGTCCGTTTCGTTATAAGTAGCCGTGTCGGCTTTGTAAAGTTTCCGATAAAAGTCCGCTACGTATTTCCCAACTGGCTGTGTGCCCCTCAGAATTTCACCTGTCTCCTCATTTTTTATGCACTCTAATTCGTGTTTGCAAGTACCTAGCTGTTTATTGAGTAAGTAACCTGATGCCCAATGTTCACACTCCCATTTTTCGGCTCTCTGCTTCACTCTGAGACTATCCCATCTCTTTTTCACTAATGTATTATATTTTTTCCTCAGTCTCACCCTCGCCTCTTGCAGTCCAAGTCCTGCCGTCCCTCTTTTGTGCAGTAACGCTAACGCGTCCGCTACTTTCTTCGTTTCTTCTCTGCTTTCCTTAGCGATTTCTCTGCCCCATTTCATTAGTATCTTTCTTACTTCACTTTTAAATTCGTCCCAGCTCACCGTTGTAAAGCCTTTATCATTGTACGTTTGAATAATCTCTTTTATTTCATTGTCAACTCGACTATCTGCCAACAGTGCTGGGTTCATTTTCCACAGGCCACGCCCCCTGCCTTTCTCAGGTATGTTTATTGTTGTTACAACCATCTTGTGGTCTCATTGGGCCGATTCAACCACCGCAATGCTTCTAATCGCGCTTTCAAAATTATCTGTAACGTACACCCTATCCAACCTCGCTTCAGCCCTCGGGCCTTTCCACATCATCGCAGGGTAGCCGGGGAAGCATTTATTCCATACGTCAATAAAGTTACCTCAATTCCTAAATTCTATCAGCGTTTTTACGCCATAGTCCTTTCTCATTTCCCTGGGTGGCATTCTATCAGAGACACTATTCTCAACGCAGTTGAAGTCACCTAACAACAGAGTTTTTCTACCTGTGCTAACGTAAATATCTAAATCGTTAAAATACGCGCTCTGATTTCCTCCCTTATTAGGAGCGTAGATATTTACCACGCGAAATCCTGACCTCCAATCTACTGATATCACCCTTCCTTCCGAGTCGCGATCGTGTTTTATTACATTCTCCTTTTGTTTTCCAAAAAGTATCAGCGCAACACCGCCTGATCTTCCCACGGCAAAGTTCCAGAAGCTTTTCACGCCAAAGATATTGTCGAAATTTCTTATATATCTGACATCGTTCACGTGGGTTTCCTGTATTGCTGAGACATCAATCTTTCTTTCTCTAGCTACCGTCAACACTTCATTTTGTTTCTCTTTTCGTCTAAAGCCTCTCACATTCCATGTACTGACCCTTAAGATAGCCATACAGAGAAGTGAAAGGCCAACAAACTTTATTAAGCTACCTATCATTAACTGTTCATAACCCGGTGTCCTTTCTCGACCGACTGTTTGTTTGTTACCTTTTCATCGATGTTCCCCACTGTTTTGGTATCTCTTTGGTATATCTCTCTTATCCGTGTGCCCGGTATTTCTGTCTCGTCTACTTCTTCTGACGATAAGCTTTGGAAAGGTGTGCTCATTCCATCCGACTCTTTGCTCATCCCTTCCATGTTCCTAACACTTAAGCATCTTTTCTTTTTTTGGCCTTCAATTTCCGTGCTAGTTTCGTTACCGCCGCTCGATTCCAAGCTTCGATTATCTTTTGCCGTCGGTGTGATCTCATTATCGCTCCCTGGCTTCGTCTGTTGTTTGTTTTTGTTCCTCCTCTTCCTTTTCTTTCGTGTTTTTGACGTCTCCTAGCCATCTCCCGATAATGTGCATTGGGCCATATCACTTTCTGTATCGCCTGGGGCCTCGCTCGTTCCACTTTCATATTCACCTGTACTGTTCCTATTTTCTGTTCTTTTCCGGTGCGTCGTTCTTGTCGCTTTCATATGTCGGTATCAAAAAATCTGTTCGAAATTCAGGTGTAACGCCCCTTGGGTCTCCCGCAGGCGGGGTCCTTCCTTCTATCGCTGTTTTCCGTATTTCTGTTGTGACCCACGCTTTCCCTTCGTCGCATTGTTTCCTCTGTGCTGTATTTGCCTCGTTTACCCCTTTCCCCTTAATGTCGTCATCTGGCGCCGCTTGCTCATCTGCTGAAATTACCTCTTGTGATACTTCGCTATTTTTTTCTTTATCGACTGCCTCTATAATTGTCAGTTCCTCTTCACTTAGCCGGCGTTCACACGGGGCAACTTTTTCCAGCAACTCGAACCGACGTCTTACGAGCAACCCAGAACAACCTCAAGACTTTCGCCTCTCCGTGTTCCGCTGTAACCGTTAGTCTATCGCGTTCGTCAAAGTCTGACGTATCCGGCAGTACATCAACGGCAGGCACCAGGCCTCTCGAGTACCCCAATGCCGTTGCGAATGTTTTCACCAAACATTCGCTCACAGCGTGGTTCCCGTAACATCTGGGACAGGGGGAGTCGCAGGAGGAGTGCCCGAAAACACCGCACCACCCGCACCTTGGTGTGTTACAGTTTGAGTTAAAATGGCCCTCGCGGCCACACCTCCTGCACACCCTTGTTACACCCAAGTACTCGCACTGTACCACCCAGCTTTTTGACCCTGCGTTTATTTTGACGAAGTTCGGGATAGGTTTGTCCATTTCAATGTGTACCTGTCGTACTCCACTTCCTAACGTACCATACTTTTTATACATTGTTTCCTCAATTTTTTCTATTCGTCCGTAACTTTCAAGCGTCCTTTGCAGGTGGCAAATGTCCTCGTCCGACGGGTAAAAGAACACCGACACTTTTGTTGTCGTACTCCCGAGGTAACTAAGCCTATACTCTTCTCCTTTAATAAAGACTACCGGGTCTACTGCCAATTCTCTTGCAATTTTTTCCGATTTCACCTTGACCTCGTACTTCCCGAAGCCAAAGTGTTCCACCCTTTCAAGGTCCTGCAACGGCCGTTTGGCAATCAGTCCTTCCGCGATATCATCGAACTTTACTCCTCGTGGCACGACCAGAGTGAACACACTCGGCCTGACCGTTCGCAACAAGTTCATCTCGGGCAAGCCCGTCTGTTAGTCTTGTAAGTCCCAAACGTCGCCACACCAGCATTGGACAGCTGTTTCGGCCTTATTGGGCCTTCATCAGCAATGCGTAGGTGGGCGACGTTTGAGCGAGTGGCGTCGGAAGGTCACGTGGAACGTGATGCCTCCCGTCAGGGTGAGTGACTCACCTCTGAAAGCCCAGTGCGAAGCCAGTAAAGTATAAAATGAAGAAAAATAGCATACGCTCTTTGGCTGCACGTTGAACATATGTTTATAAGTCCCAAACGTCGCCACACCAGCATTGGACAGCTGTTTCGGCCTTATTGGGCCTTCATCAGCAATGCGTAGGTGGGCGACGTTTGAGCGAGTGGCGTCGGAAGGTCACGTGGAACGTGATGCCTCCCGTCAGGGTGAGTGACTCACCTCTGAAAGCCCAGTGCGAAGCCAGTAAAGTATAAAATGAAGAAAAATAGCATACGCTCTTTGGCTGCACGTTGAACATATGTTTATAAGTCCCAAACGTCGCCACACCAGCATTGGACAGCTGTTTCGGCCTTATTGGGCCTTCATCAGCAATGCGTAGGTGGGCGACGTTTGAGCGAGTGGCGTCGGAAGGTCACGTGGAACGTGATGCCTCCCGTCAGGGTGAGTGACTCACCTCTGAAAGCCCAGTGCGAAGCCAGTAAAGTATAAAATGAAGAAAAATAGCATACGCTCTTTGGCTGCACGTTGAACATATGTTTATAAGTCCCAAACGTCGCCACACCAGCATTGGACAGCTGTTTCGGCCTTATTGGGCCTTCATCAGCAATGCGTAGGTGGGCGACGTTTGAGCGAGTGGCGTCGGAAGGTCACGTGGAACGTGATGCCTCCCGTCAGGGTGAGTGACTCACCTCTGAAAGCCCAGTGCGAAGCCAGTAAAGTATAAAATGAAGAAAAATAGCATACGCTCTTTGGCTGCACGTTGAACATATGTTTATAAGTCCCAAACGTCGCCACACCAGCATTGGACAGCTGTTTCGGCCTTATTGGGCCTTCATCAGCAATGCGTAGGTGGGCGACGTTTGAGCGAGTGGCGTCGGAAGGTCACGTGGAACGTGATGCCTCCCGTCAGGGTGAGTGACTCACCTCTGAAAGCCCAGTGCGAAGCCAGTAAAGTATAAAATGAAGAAAAATAGCATACGCTCTTTGGCTGCACGTTGAACATATGTTTATAAGTCCCAAACGTCGCCACACCAGCATTGGACAGCTGTTTCGGCCTTATTGGGCCTTCATCAGCAATGCGTAGGTGGGCGACGTTTGAGCGAGTGGCGTCGGAAGGTCACGTGGAACGTGATGCCTCCCGTCAGGGTGAGTGACTCACCTCTGAAAGCCCAGTGCGAAGCCAGTAAAGTATAAAATGAAGAAAAATAGCATACGCTCTTTGGCTGCACGTTGAACATATGTTTATAAGTCCCAAACGTCGCCACACCAGCATTGGACAGCTGTTTCGGCCTTATTGGGCCTTCATCAGCAATGCGTAGGTGGGCGACGTTTGAGCGAGTGGCGTCGGAAGTCACGTGGAACGTGATGCCTCCCGTCAGGGTGAGTGACTCACCTCTGAAAGCCCAGTGCGAAGCCAGTAAAGTATAAAATGAAGAAAAATAGCATACGCTCTTTGGCTGCACGTTGAACATATGTTTATAAGTCCCAAACGTCGCCACACCAGCATTGGACAGCTGTTTCGGCCTTATTGGGCCTTCATCAGCAATGCGTAGGTGGGCGACGTTTGAGCGAGTGGCGTCGGAAGGTCACGTGGAACGTGATGCCTCCCGTCAGGGTGAGTGACTCACCTCTGAAAGCCCAGTGCGAAGCCAGTAAAGTATAAAATGAAGAAAAATAGCATACGCTCTTTGGCTGCACGTTGAACATATGTTTATAAGTCCCAAACGTCGCCACACCAGCATTGGACAGCTGTTTCGGCCTTATTGGGCCTTCATCAGCAATGCGTAGGTGGCGACGTTTGAGCGAGTGGCGTCGGAAGGTCACGTGGAACGTGATGCCTCCCGTCAGGGTGAGTGACTCACCTCTGAAAGCCCAGTGCGAAGCCAGTAAAGTATAAAATGAAGAAAAATAGCATACGCTCTTTGGCTGCTGCACGTTGAACATATGTTTATAAGTCCCAAACGTCGCCACACCAGCATTGGACAGCTGTTTCGGCCTTATTGGGCCTTCATCAGCAATGCGTAGGTGGCGACGTTTGAGCGAGTGGCGTCGGAAGGTCACGTGGAACGTGATGCCTCCCGTCAGGGTGAGTGACTCACCTCTGAAAGCCCAGTGCGAAGCCAGTAAAGTATAAAATGAAGAAAAATAGCATACGCTCTTTGGCTGCACGTTGAACATATGTTTATAAGTCCCAAACGTCGCCACACCAGCATTGGACAGCTGTTTCGGCCTTATTGGGCCTTCATCAGCAATGCGTAGGTGGGCGACGTTTGAGCGAGTGGCGTCGGAAGGTCACGTGGAACGTGATGCCTCCCGTCAGGGTGAGTGACTCACCTCTGAAAGCCCAGTGCGAAGCCAGTAAAGTATAAAATGAAGAAAAATAGCATACGCTCTTTGGCTGCACGTTGAACATATGTTTATAAGTCCCAAACGTCGCCACACCAGCATTGGACAGCTGTTTCGGCCTTATTGGGCCTTCATCAGCAATGCGTAGGTGGGCGACGTTTGAGCGAGTGGCGTCGGAAGGTCACGTGGAACGTGATGCCTCCCGTCAGGGTGAGTGACTCACCTCTGAAAGCCCAGTGCGAAGCCAGTAAAGTAAGGCAGTATTTCGTCCCATGTCTTGCGCTCGACGTCGGCGTACATCGAAATCATGTCGGCAAGGGTTTTGTTTAGGCGTTCAGTGAGCCCGTTCGTCTGCGGATGGTACGCCGTTGTCCTCCGGTGAGCGGTGTGGCTGAGTCGAAGGATTTCTTGTGTTAGCCTGCTTGTAAATGCCGTTCCCCTATCGGTGATTAAGGCGGTCGGAGCTCCGTGCCGTAGTACGATGTTCTCGATGAAGAACTTCGCCACTTCTGTTGCTGTGCCCTGTGGAAGTGCCTTAGTCTCAGTATAGCGTGTCAGGTAGTCGGTGGCGACGATTATCCAACGATTTCCGGAAGACGAACGTGGGAAGGGCCCGAGTAGATCCATCCCAATCTGCTCGAACGGCGCCGACGGCGGTGCGATTGGCTGAAGGTACCCAGAAGGTCGTACCGGCGGCATTTTTCGTCGTTGGCATTCCCGCCACGTCCTTACGTAGTGGTGCACGGTCTTGGCCAGTTTTGGCCAGTAGTACTTTTCCCTTATACGGGCCAGTGTCCGGCTGTATCCCAAATGACCTGATGTTGGTTCGTCGTGGCAGGATTCAAGAATCTCGATGCGTATGTCCCCAGGCACAACGAGAAGCCACGTAGCGCCTGTGGTACGTGGTTTTCTTTGTAGAGGACACCATTACGTAGGGAAAAACTTGGGAGTGATCTTCTGAAGATGGGAGGAACATTGTCGGCGCGGCCCTGCAGATAGTCGACGAGTGTCTTCAATTCGGGGTCGTTATACTGCTTGGTAGACATGGTAGTCGCGCTCATTAGACCGAGGAAGGCGTCCTCGAGGCTGTTGTCCTGTCGCTGGAGTGGTGCTCGGGACAGGCAATCGGCGTCGTTGTGTTTTCTTCCTGACTTGTAAGTGACGGTTACGTCATACTCCTGTAATCGGAGACTCCATCTCGCTAGGCGTCCTGAGGGGTCCCTTAAACCAGCCAGCCAGCACAGAGAATGGTGGTCTGTTACCACCTTGAACGGCCGTCCGTACAGGTAGGGGCGCAACTTTGTGATGGCCCATATGAGTGCAAGGCACTCTTTTTCGGTCGTCGAATAGTTCTTCTCTGCTTTGGTTAGCGTTCTGCTTGCGTAAGCGATGACACGTTCGACGCCGTCGTGAAGTTGAACGAGCACGGCTCCTAAACCATCGTTGCTTGCGTCGGTGTGTATTTCTGTTTCGGCGTTTGGATCGAAGTGGGCAAGCACGGGTGCGGTTTGTAGACGCGTCTTCAATTCATCAAACGCCTGTTGCTGGGCTTCACTCCACATAAACGTGGATCCGTCCTTCGTGAGGGCATTCAGGGGTGACGCAATTCTTGAAAAGTTCGGAATGAACCGTCGGTAGTAGGGGCAAAGGCCAAGAAAGCTTCGAACGTCTTTCACGTTAGAAGGAACACGGTAATTTGCGATGGCCGCCGTCTTCTCGGGGTCGGGGCGTACGCCGTCGCTGCTCACGAGATGGCCGAGAAATTTGAGTTCCTCGTAGCCGAATCGACACTTCTGAAGCTTCAAAGTCAGCCCTGCAGTTCTGATAGTCTCGAGGACTTGCTTTAGCCGTTCAACATGTTCTTCGAATGTTCTTGCGAAGACGACAACATCGTCGAGGTACACCAGGCAGGTTTGCCACTTCAACCCGGCGAGAACTGTATCCATAACACGCTGGAACGTCGCTGGTGCTGTGCAAAGGCCGAAAGGCATAACCTTGAATTCGTAAAGTCCATCCGGAATGACGAAGGCAGTCTTCTCACGGTCCCGTTCGTCGACTTCAATTTGCCAGTACCCCGTCTTGAGGTCCATGGAAGAGAAAAATTTTGCGTTTTGAAGGCGATCGAGCGTGTCGTCGATGCGCGGTAACGGGTAGACGTCCTTCTTCGTTATCTCATTGAGTTTCCGGTGGTCGACACAGAACCTGAATGTTCCGTCCTTCTTCACTAGTACCACCGGCGATGCCCACGGACTGGTCGACGGCTGGATAATGTCATCTCTTAGCATCTCTTCTACTTGCGTTCGGATCGTTTCTCGCTCTTTGCAGGAGACCCGGTACGGCATGCGGTGAATTGGACGGGCATTTTCGTCGACGATGATGCGGTGCTTCGCAATGGGCGTTTGTCTTACTTTCGACGATGCAGCGAAGCAGTCACTGAAATCGTTGAGCATCTGGAGAAGGGTTTGCTTTTGAGTTGTATTGAGTTGAGGGTTTACGTCGAAATGCTCGGCCTCGTGTTCCGTGGTGACCGCGATGCGAGCAGTGTCCATCAGGCAAACATCCGTGATGGAGTATTGGTCTACAATGACGGCTATATTCGTGCCGTTCGCCAGGTGTTGTGGCTCCGGGCGAAAATTTGTGACCAGGAGTTCGAATATTCCGTTTCTTACGGGCACAATTCCTCTTGCTATCCTACAATATGAAGGCCTCTTATTATGGATACCTGAAGTCCTTTTAAAAGAAAAAACAACACACCATACCAGATTGTATTCCTTTCAAGCAAGCATCACAGCGCGATAGGTTCATAGTGTTGTAACCGAAGTGCGGGGTGGGTTCTGAAACTGGAAGATAGCTTGAGGTCAGGGTTACATTGAGAAAAGTACACCACACCACAAGTTATTGAATACAGACCAAATCGCTAAACTTACAGTTTTCAGCATTACAAGACAACATCTGCTAGAAAAATCTTGACCATCATGACTGGCTCTGAGACAGAGATCTGGTGGTGGGCACTTCGGTGATACCTTCATCAAGGCGTTGATTTCTTTAAGCACGCTCTGGTACTGGTCCAGCATGACATTCCGAATGAAAGATAAGGATAGCTTTCATTCACTCAGAGTTTCAAACAAATTGACATATCATGCGTCGATTACATTACCGAAACGGATTAAAGCGGAATAATTTATTCACTTCGGAGGTTCCTTTTTTTCTTTTCTTTTTATTTAGAATGACTACAAAAACTAATCTTGAGCTGAAGCCGTCCCGCATTCCAGTTTTGTACGCACGCAGGAGATTGAAAGCACAGCTGCAGCACGCAGTCGTCCTGAGAAATGGTTTATTTCGTTTGATGTCAAATACACAATACATACGATTCCACACTTTACTGAACCATATTTTCACCAAAACGGAGTCCATTATCCTAAAAGCAACGCATAAACCACAATGGATCACTGAAATCGAAACTACGCGATGCTGCGCTGCTAAGTTTCGAGAGAAGCCTTGTAGAACGGAGTCACTCATGTTGAAAAGCATCTATGAGTAACGTTTATCAATGCGAGGAATGCCACAAAAAAAATAGCACTTATCACTCGATGAATCGCTTAAAAATTTTGGAATTCCTCGAAAGTTTCGGGAGCACGGCCGGATACATTCGTTTCTCGCAGCGAGAGCGACGGGGACTCCGACAATGCAAACACGGCTGGATGATCGAGGAACATCATCGGCCAGATTCGAAACTGTCGGTTACTTGATTGCATCACTCGGCGCCTGACAGTCTGGGAAAGAAATCCGTTGCTGCACCCCGGTCATGTGACTGATTATTGTGAAGTGATCAGATCAGCATCGGGGAGCGATCCTATATTTTGGTCACATGACCAAGGTCATTCCAGACCGGGAAATGATCACAGCGGCATCGGGGAGCGATCCTATATTATTGTTTACATGACCAAAAGGAGACCAGAGCGGGAAATGATCAGGGCACCGTCGGGGACTACCTTATCTTCTCTTATGTTCTACCTCCTCAGTTGCCGCACCGCTGGGAACCAATCGGGCACTATCACCCGTTCAGGAGCCGAAGCCCCCATTGCCTTCCCAATCTTTTCTAGAGGGTTTGTGCTGCCTGGGTGTCTGGCTACTTCTGTCTCCTAGCTACTGCACTGGTCCCACAGGTGATTCCCTTTTTTTTTTTTTCTGCCAATAAATCCCCCCTCCATGGGTGATGGAGTTAGCAGGCAAGCTTGACCAGAGCCGTGTATGAGGTCGATTTTTTGCAGCTCTCTCTCACCTCTTCCCCATCCCCTTCCCGCGCATGGGATCTCAGGAAAACCAGTTCCATCATGGAGCTCGGAAATGCGACGCGCAATAATTATAGACGAAATATTACCTTTTTAAAACAAGCAAGTGGTTCAGGTAGCATTGCATAAGCATACGAAAAAGAGAAAGCATGTTTTCACACGGAGCGAAGCATCTGCAGCAGAAGTGGAGACGAAAGAGGAGACCACTTGGAGCAATATGAAACATAATTAGTTTGTGGGCCGTTCTTGCGCTCTCCAGGTTTTTTTAATATAAACGGTGAGCACAAAGTACACATGAGAGACCGAAGGAAATAATCGTAACGCTCATGTCAGAGCGTCGCACGTTCAAGTCTCGTCTTCGCAATTACGCAGAAGTTTAAAAGAAATGGAGCTGCAGGTGCCAGCCAGGGTGACCACATAGCTCCATAAACCATCCAGTTATTTGAAGGAGGACGAGGTAGTTGAAAGAAGACAAAACACGCGCACACATTTGCTGTGTGTTACACGAGCACATCCCACACTTTCGATGCACTAGTAGCATCTGAAGGTGGTCAATGAAATAATACTGTAGCTGCACTGCAGATAAAATTACAAATGTCAAGGATGCCTTTCAAATTAACCGTCCAGAACCAGCGAACTTTCCTCCTACAGTCCAAACGAGCTTCCGAGCTTCGACAGAACCGAAGAAAAAAGCCGAACTCCTCTCTGAGTCCGTTCCTCTCCCCCTCTCCTCTCTGGTTTACCCTCTCCTCCTCTCTTTCTACCAGCGCAGCGCCACGTGACTTATGCACCACGTGACCCTCTTGTTTTGAATTTTGCAAGTCTGTGCACGCGTTTTTCGCGCTGAGAGCTACCTCATTCGCGTTGGAAAAAGTCCGCATGATTTCAAATGTTTGTGAGCAATTCCTTCATGGTACAGGTGTTGTTGTAACTTCATACTGAAGCTCTTACTTCTGCTATTGTTTTTGCAATCTGTACAACATTGTGCTGCATGTACGTGAAAGCGTTTCAGGCCAGTCGCCGGCGGTTTAATTTGTTTAACCTGTCGGTTGTGGAACGTCGAAGTTCGCGGTTATCTTGAATGCTAGTTCCGATCCTGAAGCTATTCCCGGTTCCGTTTACAGGATTTCAGCCATTTTTTCGGTATGTAGACGATGTATCGGATATGGTGTTGTGAATGACAGGCCATTCACGTTCTTTTTTCTGCATTTACCTCTTCTTTTGCAGGCATAGTGAGCGCTGATACGGAGATCGCAAGATGGAATGCGGTGAGGTTGTTACTAATCGCTCTCTGTGCAAACGGTATGTTACATGTTTTCATGACTCCTTCGCACTGACATTTAGTTCTAGCAATGTATTTTGAAATGGTCTCTCTTACAGGTTAAGTCCGTAGGAAGCGGCAGGCAATGGATGGAGTCGTCGCGAGCTGGTAATGAAACTCGTGCTCCCCGACGTTGGATCAAAAAGACAAACTGGAGTAGAAATCACGAGTCCCCAAGTCTACGAAAAGACAGAAGAACATCATCGCCGAGGAGATGACTGCTTGAAGTAAAATGTTTAGTAGTCGTTATTCCTTGGTTGGACATTGCGGACACGTGCCCCATGAGTTTAAGCTTTGTTGATTACGGCGTGTGTGTTGATGATCAACGGTACGCTTTCAAAGACATGTAAGTGCTGAATCAAGTTGTGTTGTAATTGGTTAGTGTTTCGTGTGGTTTCTTGTAAACGATCCCCATCTCGATGATGAATGCTCACGCTTCTGAAAGCCATGTCAATAACAGTTGTGTGGTTTGAGGCTGTTTTGATGCTCCTACTATAATTTGAGGACAGCGCCAGAGGCGCACTGCAAACGAATGAATTTGGACCTTGCTGTGCCAACGTCACAGCGCATTTAGGTAGCAAATTGCAGACTGGACATCAGGGTCATTGTACGCCGAATGTCCGAAGGTCCTACGCCCCCAGTTCTTTGTAAAGAAAACAAATGGTGCGTCTTCATAACTGCGGTTGACGGAACAACGACAGCGCTTCCCAGGTCCGCCCTATAGTGGCTACTTATAACGTAGAGGAATTACAATACAGTGGCAGTACTATTTGGAATGCCCAAGAAATGTGTCCCTCCCTTTCCCCAGTGGTGCTGCGGGCAGTCTCCCGAATTTGGAGTTCATCAGGTTGAAACATATGCGAACATAGTAGTGTATTATCAGCTCAAGTATCCGGAAACTCACACAGTCATCTGGACGCCATTATCTAGCAATTAGAGCAATTTGGGACCCCCCACAGTAATTAGGATCATTCAGTGAGAAATTACACTAATTGGGGAGCATCTAAGACCTGTCCAGACCACTGTGTGAGTTGCCGACTACTTGAGCTGATAAAAATAAATAAATAATAGGTAGAAAAGAAAATTATAGATGAGAGAGAAGGAGTTTTGTTGAAGATCAACGACGTCATCTTGGAGAAAGCGGTCCGGAACGGCCGCTGACCATCGCTGGATGACGGAGCACAGAGGCACGTTGCAGAGCATCTTCAGCAGCGACCACAAGTTCTGGACATCCTGTGACATCAGCTGTGACGTCACCATGACATGTCTGGGCAGGTTAGGACAGCTCTGGGCATGCAAGGAGAAAAACACTCATAATACGAAGGCTGTGAAAGCAAGAGTAAATATGTTAACCATCAACAGCTAACAACAAAATGAATCAGACACAGAAGCAAAGCAGCCCACCACAACAGCAGTCATGGGGAGCGCAGAACAATGCGACTGCTCCATCCGACAGCCAGGCAGAGAACTGACTTTTAATGCTTTTTTCTCCTGTATAAAGCCCCGCAGCTGCATCCCCTAGCGGTTACTTTCTCAACTAATCTCACGACAAAAGTATTACGACACGCTGTTCAAGCAGTGTTTCCTTTGCAAAAATTCAGACTTTATGGTATTAAGCTGTCCGAGAAGAACTGACTTTCCGTGCTCGCTCAAGATAAATTGTGTGTCCTTTTTCTGTGTTTTCTTCACGCAGGAGCAATGCATTTGCAAGGCAATGCAAGGCTATTGAGAGACATCTACTACTGACCAGTCGTCCAAATTTAGACGTCGATTAGACATTTATTATCCCACCTTTGGCTACATGGGTAGGGATGGCTATCGCACCCTCTTCTGAGGCTTGCCTTGGTCCTGCGATCTACTGTAAAGTCATTTGACTTCATTATCTAGCCTCGCCGTGCTTGCAGGGATGTACTTGTGGTGGCTGTACAACTGCAAATGCAAGTTATAGAATTAAATGGCAGACGTCTCGAGTTAGAATTTTTTATGTCAAATTTTTAGCGTGTGCTTCGGATTTTGACGTTCACTTTGCAGTCCAGTGCATGC
>NW_026999517.1:0-99192 GCF_037126465.1 Ornithodoros turicata | reverse complement strand
TAAGGTCTATATTTTTATACCTTCAAGGAAGGGATAAAATTCTATACCTCACATGAGGGGATATTATTTATCCCTTTTGGGGGATGAGCCACAGGACAAGCCATTTATACCCCTAAAGGTATAAATTTGGCTAAGAGTGATAGTAAGAGGAGTGATATTGTCGATTTTAGATTTGTGTGTGTGTTCTTGTCCTTTTTTTCCCTTTACTTGTATACGTATGTGTACCTTACATATGTTTGGTGTTGAATTATGTGGGTGTCGATGCCCTTTATGGGCTTGTATTGTGTCCATTTTTTATTTCTTATTGCTTGCGGGCCTTTGCAGTGCTTCATTTTGCGTTAATTGCGTTCTAGGTGTATGTTTTTTTTTTCTTTGTGTATATTGCGTTCTACTGGTATATCATATAATGTAATTTATTGTCCTGATAATAGCGTTGATTTTGTGTACCTTTGCTCTTTGTTTACATCCTTACGTTTACGTCTTTTGATCAATCTGTGTCATTGGTAGGACTAGTTTTTCATTTCGTCGATAGTCTTGTGGTCAACGTATGTACGTATACTGCTTCAGGGAGTTAGGGCCTGTGTCAAGTTTCCTGGACTATTTATCCCGGTTGCATTTCACACAAGCGATAAATATACATTATTCATATGATTGGTGAACCACGGCACCCCGTGTTCCATTCCGGTAAAATACCCAGTTTTTGATTCACACACCTGCGCTTTCCACAGGTTTCGCCTGTGGAAATACCACACCTGGGTTTGCCAATCCAGACCAGTATGGCCACCCTGAATAGAAAGGTGGGGTTAGGAAAGAGAGTCGCTAAATAGGCTTCGCTTCAGAGTATCGACAATGAGTTCCAAGGGAAAGCAAGAGCGCCATCTTGTTTCCGCAGCACACCAGTGCCATCCCCAGTTGAGGAACAAAGACGGCTAACACAATGCCCGCTGTGGGCTAGGGAAGCGTGTATGATTAAGAGAGAAACTGATGTTCTGAGGCTGGAACAACATAGAAGGGACAGATAATCCAGGTAATAATAATTAATAATAATAATTTAATAATAAGGCAGGTAATCCAGAATTGATGTGGGTTCGATCCCTACAGCTGGCTAACCTTTTCAGTGACTTTCATCTTTCATCGTGTATGATTGTTCTGCGATAATTCATGTATTGTCCACCAGAGCGTCCCGACGATGTCAAGGTGAGCTCAAGGCCGTCAACCTTGACGAGCTGCTTGCATGAGAACGGAACATTTCACCCACGCATAAGAGCTGGAATCGTGCGCGTGCGCGTAGGTAGCGTGGCACGGACACAAGATGGCGCATTCTCTCTCTTGGAACTTCAGTGTCGATACTCTGAAGCGAAGCATATTTGGCGACTCTAGGAAACAGTACAGCTCTATGGATTGCCATCCTGTATCAATAGTTGCACTAGGTATTGAACACCCGCAAGACATGTGTATTTGTCTTGCTAGTTGCCACTTTATGCTTCAAATGAAACCTGGGTCTGATGGATCACAGTTATCTGTTGTCTCAACGTGAACGAGTTGAGTGTAGAACAGTACTGGGTCCGTGTCTACGTGAGCCTTATCCCCATCATGGTATTCTATGAACACGCTTCTCTATGTCCTTTAACTACTACAGTATTCCGTTCCCAGGCAGTTGATGACTTTACTTACCCTGGATATTATTCGAGTGTCAATGTTGTGCTTTATTAATATCCTCCGTGCGCACGTTGTCAATAATTTCGACGCTAGGGCAGCACTGCGTGTAGCGATCACCACACCTGTACAAAGTGAACAAACGTTGAACTGTAAAAAAAAGATAAAAAAAAACTACGTCGCGCAATTTTTTATGCTCCGTTGAGATAATCCTAACAGCGGGGCAGCATTCCAAGTATACAGCTTTTGAGACCTTATTACGCGGCCTGGTGGGACGTCAAGCGGAAGAGAGCACGACACAACTGGTAGACTAATTAACTAAGATTAACTCATGAAGTTCATGAAAATGCGAGACAGCAAAATTTTTGGCATCTATCCTCTTCAGAAAAAAAAAGGAAAAAACGGAATCGGGCACGTAATCCGCAACATGAATCGCCAAACCTTGGTATGCAAATCAGACGAAACGCGAACTACGCACTTTTCGAGAGCAGAAACGACAACGCTTCGGCTTACGTGGGTCAGAAAGCGGTATACCTAGCCAACCAGTCAGCGTTTACTCCGACCAAGTCGATCGCTACAAAACACATGATCCTCCGGCGAGAACGCGCTCGCCCACTTTTTGTGCTCGACATGTGCGTAGTTCTGAGCTACAACCTTGAACTCGCACTTCGCACACAGGAAATCATTTTACACATTTATTCGCTCAAAACAGGTGCATTCTTATAAAAAAAACACCCTTTTATATCCTGAAAACTGGAGCAAATGGTGTAACAAGAGCATTATTACTAAAGGTGCAATATCGACATGCACAACATTTCAACCCATGTCCATGTTTTTTTTTAATTCCATGCTAGCACCGCGAAGCAACCCATGTCGGCATAAAGTGAGGAGTTGCAAGAGGTGTTTACGTCCTATACACCTTTTTTTACACCCAATTTGAACTGGGGATATGGTGTTGAAAATGGTGTTTTAATTCGCGCAAGAGAAATTCTGCTGGCTTTACAACACCGCTCAGCAGCTAATGACATGATAAACGATAACTTGAGTTAAAAACACTGTATTTGACTGGAAGGGATGTCGGAAATTTAGATGGTATCTTAGACCCGTTGCACGTGTAAATTGCAAAGACCAATTCCCTTCACGATTATAGACGTGTTTCGCGCCGTACTACGCTTAACGAACATGCCCAACAAATTGTATTTCAGTATACGTATGATCTATCCAGCACGCCGATATAGGCCACCGCTTGTCCCATCCTACAGTTGGCAATACGAGGTCGCTAACTCTACATATAGCTCTCCTGCTTGATGACAATACACGAGTGTGCCCGGGCGCATTGCTGGCATCGCCTGGAGATCGCGGCATCGAAACGGCGATCATTGCACGAGCACGGGCGGCGTTACGATACTGCGATCCAGGCGATGCCAGCAATCCGCCGAAACTTCAGCCCCTGATCAACTTTGCCAATAACTGCACAGGAACTCACTGTTCACACTTGCACTGTATTATACAGGATACACAGGCAGGCAACACAGTGCATGAATAACCGCATTTCTTTTTCGTGTGGCCGTTGCCACAAAACTGAAATGCGAGCCCGCAGCTGCTGCAGGAGCTACGCGATATGATTGTGGTATTCTCTACGGAACACCCTTTCTTAAAATGGCGTTTTCAATGAATTACGCCCCTAATAAAACTGTTGCCTTCAAAGCACCTCTTGTAGTAGTGCTTCCTATAAAATATCCTTTAGTAAAGGGTGTATTAAAAAACACCGTCACTGTGGTATGAAAAAGGAGTCAGTTATAGGACAAGCAATTTACCCAAAAAGGTCTAAAATGTGTGCAAGAGTTATCATTACTCTTGAAGTTCAGGAGCGCTCCGAACGTCACCAATCAGCACTTCAAAACCGCTTTTGTAGGACGCGGCGTCAAATAAGCTTCGCGATTGGCCTTTGTGCGGGAGCTCGTGACGAATCACTGGCCAAGTGATGTATTTAACGCACGTTACGCAACGCACACACCTTTTTGTGTTGCCAACTGTAGGACGGGACCTTTTTTACAGAAGCAAGCGCCACCTGTGGCACTCGAGGACTCAAGGAAACTTAAAGCGCCTTGAAGTGACAGTCCGGTCGAAAACATGGGTCTGGGAAACACCGTCTCATGATTCTAATACTCCTCACAACCACCGTGCAAAATACTTCAGAAGAAATTGTATCCCGCAATTTTTAATCGATTTCTTTCTATGCCACAGTTGGCCCTGAGTAAAGGCCGCATGGAGCTCTCGCGTGACGTGCATAAGAGCAAAGCCGCGCGAGTCTGGCGCATGTCTGTTTGCGGGATAGTTGGTTGTTGCGTGCTAGCATTTGCCAATCATGAGGCTTTGGGTAGCAATCACACGTTATGCAGAGTAAGATGCAAAGTGGCGTCAATGTAAACACAGGTATCACGACGCAGCCTACGGTTCAGTACACTCAGAGAGAGAGAGAGAAAAAAAAGAACACCTCTCTGCATTCCCAGCAACGGCGCAGTGCTGGGCCCCACTGTGTCCGTTGGGAACGTCATGCTCACGTGACGGATGACGTACATAGAGGATCCTTGTGGCAAGGAGTATGTGATGGAGAAAAACAAAACTGGACGTCTTCAGAGGAGTATTTTGTATTCTCAGTCTCGAAAACTATGCCGTTTTGTGAGCTGAAACTTTCCACACAGCATGTAAGCATCCGTGGCAGTTGGAAAAAATCAACTTCCGGTTTTCCCAGACTGTTCCTTTAAAGTATTACTACAGGCTAGAGGCGGAGATAGAAGACGAACAAGAAGATTCCCCGTGTGAGCAGTGGCAGTGTCAGCCGCAGTAAACCATAACCAAAGATTACGACTGCGCGGTGCCCCTCAAAGCTCCCACGCTGCTTGGTGGCAGGCGCGTCTTTGTAAAATCGTCTCACTGCACCTCAAACCTTTGGAATTTACTTCTCAAACTACGTGCTCGTTTCAGCACTTTGTGAGCAAGAGGATCTGTTCAAATAATGGTCGCCTTCAATTCTGCTGCCTCGCATTTTTGCAGAAACAAAAATATGAGTACAATGTTAATTAACGAATCTGAGACAATTAGTGGTCCAGTATTTACATGCTTATACCCACATGGCATCAGCCTGTCCTCGTGACCTGCCTGCAAAATTGGCACTAGTGCTGCCATCACATGCAGTTATCAAGACTCACCAGGTTTCCGCCCACAGGCATCGAATGCCACAGAGTAGCACACCAGAGTGTTAAGCATGAGCATCGTACTCCCAAACGCGAGGTACGCCATCTTCGCATTGTTTCCGCTTATTGGGGAAAAAATGCGTTGACCCGCTCGGTATAGTCACCTGTCCGCATCGTTAGCACACCTGTCGCAATATTTGCTACACTCCCGACCTCGAATGTGAAGACTTATATGTGCAGCATGATGTTTCCTGCGGAACAGATGAGGAGTGTGCAAGCGAGCTGGTAGGCGTTCGATGAAGGCAACATTTCCTCGAGTTTCAGAAAAATATAGAGAACAGACACAACACGTACGAGACTCAAACCAGCAATGAGGGTTTACTTTAAGCAGAGTCAAGGGGTGCAGAAAGGCAGGGTTGAACACTTCAGTGGGATATAGGAGGTCGACCCCGCAAGAGGGAATTACGATGGAATGCTGACTGCTGGCATTTAGCTTAGTTGCCATGGCCGACATCTATAAAAGCATTCGGGGATAATTTCTTTTTTTTTTTACAAAAGATTACAGAGGACGTATCTTCAAAGCCTGGGGAATAGTCAGTGCAAGTTTTCACGTGGCTAGGCAATTCACAAGAAGGAGCCGCATTTTTTTGCGTTGTTGTCACGCTCACGAAGGCGAGTGTTGACACATCGGCGCGATTGACCAATGTAGGAGGATCAGCACCTTAATGGTATAGCGTAGATGATAGATTATTTGCAGTGTCTGTATTTTTGATAATTTTTAGTAGTGCCGTGATTGCTCGTAGGACAACTGAAGCCTGTCAGTCGGGATTGTTTGTGTTTCATGGAGTAAGAAACGTTCCGGTTTAAGTTGGACAGGAGTGTTCCATAGTGATAGGGAATGCAGTGGAAAAAGGCAAGGCGACGGTCCGGATGTTACGCTGTCTAGGGCTTTCTACGTGTTTTGCAATTGGTAAACGCCTTGTAAGTGAGTTTCTGCGCACAAGAGGAGAGGGAGAGAGTGGAGTGACGCGCGCCAATTGCACCAAGTGCGTGCAGCGAAAAAGGTAAACAAGCTGGATCGGTCGCTTTCACGTTGTCAGTTTCTCCTGTTTTACATCATTTTCAATCGTCACACGAAGCCTCTAGCTGCGTGATGTTCTGCAAATGTTTCAAAAGGTGAGTTCACCCATATTTTTAGCTTGTCGCGCACGCTGCCACAGCTCATACAGCTACAGTTTACGGAACACGGCACTAGTGTATTTCTTCATCAGAGTGGAAGAGGTCAAGTAAGAAACGGGTGACCGGATATTCTGTCCATTTCCCTGTATGTCTGTCCGCTGCCATTTGCTGCTAGGCTGTGGCTCTAATGAAGCAATGAAACACCCAATGTCCCAAGCGTCTGTTAAAACCGTTACAATAATTATGTGTTCGTTTTGTTAATTTTTGTCATTCTGTTTTTAGACAGGGGTAAGTGACCTCTGGTTTTGTAACAGCACATGTATGTACCTTGCAGTAGTGTATAGCATTTCAGACGCTTCTGATTGAATCTGACGAATCTGACGAATCTTGCATTGTGTCCAATGTATTTTATGTGATGATCCCGACATTACAGGACATAATCACATACTGTGCTGACAGTTGCAGATTTATTCATAGGGGAAGATGACATTGTTTACCTCCAAACCACAGTGAGTCTACGAAAAAGGCGTAGTGGGTGTCATAGCCTCCCGGAAGGAATCACCTTTTGCTGTCTTAGCTACACACGTTCTGCTCGCGCAGGTGAGTTTTCAGAGTTGCAAGTGTAATTCATAATATCCTTTTTAATGTACTCATAGTGATAGTATCGTAGCCTTTCACGTAGAGGCGTGCGAGTTCAGTGCATTATCTATAAGTATGTAGTATCATGATTCTAGTATTTACAGGATTGCTCTTAACATATGCATTGACAAGGACGAAGGAATAACCATCCCGCAAGACTCAGAGCTGCAACTCCATTGTACAGCAATATGTGCCAGGGTCTGCCAAATATTAATATTTTACTTTATTTATTATTTCGTGGTAGCGCCCCGGAGCAACTGTGGCTGTATGCTCTGTGCTAAGAGCAACTCAATAGTAAAGAGTAAATTTGAGAGTAACTCTGAGCATTGCTTGTCAAACTGTGGCACACACGCACAAAAGAGAGAAAAAATATCACTGGTCAACAGAAAAGCATGTCTAGAGGACAGAGACCAGTGTCTTCATGACGGTCGGACACGCCTGGGCTTTACTTTGTGATGAAGTTTGTTTCATTTCTTGAAACGTATTATAGGTTGCCATCCGCATTGATGTTCTACTTCCTGTCTGACTACAATGCTAAGTACTTAGTGTTTTAAGCTCAAAGGCCTTGAGAATATTAACACTGTCTTTTCTGTGCATTACAGATTCGCAATGAGTACAAATAAATCATAAATGTGGATGCTAACGCACCAATACCGAAATTTATCAAAGTGTCTGGACACAAGACTTTAAATATGGCATACAAAGGAGATCTTGCAGCGCAGAAGTAAACTAGCTGAGCATGGACAGACTCGAAGAGGAACAGGACAGGCAGGACACCTTCATATAGGACTCATGAGTGCTTGACACACGTAAGTGTTAGTTGTCGGATCAGTTAACAGACTTTATTTCATAGTTCCAAAAGTTCTTTCAGTCACAAATATTGCAGTAATTTGACATAAATATCATATTTCTCCAGTAACGGCGGAACTTTAGAGGTACTGCTAATAATATCCTCCCAAATTGATTATCTTAATTCCAACACTTTCATCACTGTGCTTAACATGGTTCCTGAAGGAAAAAGTATCGTATCAATATTTGTAAGCATTTTTGTATGGATATCTGTATTCTATGAATATAGGAGCTCAAGTGTTCGATTATTCACTGCTATTGTTCTTGTAAATAATTTATGTGAGGAGTGAAATTTATAAACTTGATTAAACACATGAAATGGAAGTTACCAGCAAGCTTACCAGAGTAAGCCAATTTCCATTTTGGAAATTTGCTTTCTTTTCTTACGAGCATGTGTCTTTCATGTTGCTTATTCGATTGCGATGCGGTGATTTTTTTAATATCTCGACTGAGTTGGAATAGTTTGTAATCCAGTACTTTTAGCTTCCAGACTATTTACTGTGAGTGTTCTGAAGTGGCTGCCAGCGCTTGTGAAGGAGAATTGGCTCTTTTGGTTCATGGAACTAGTATGAATCTGTGATGGAATTGATCACATCGCGTGTCATGGTCTATTATATCTTTTGGTTTTATCCCCTTGCACTGATAGCCTAGCCTAATTCTTACTGACATACACATGTTGTTGTGAAAGATATATTCTTCCTACCCTCTGCACTGCAAACACAATTGCTTGTCATGCAAAAAACTTGATGCCTTGTAGTCCGAGAAAAAGCCATGGGTGAGAAATCTTCCCTTTTAGATCATGAGTCGCTCAGTAAAAACTATTGTGCTTCATCTGTTACCAATTTCATGTTCTCCTGCATGCATTGCAAGAGTATGGTATAACTGACAAACACTATTGAAGAAGAGCAGCATAGTTTGAGACAAGCTTATGATTTTTGTTGTCTTTAGTGTCTATTGTACAATTTGTGTACCATCTAAATAAACAAAGGTATCACTTATTCAGTATGTCGACTGTTCCCTTGCGTATGTCTTGACTGACTTCCCCACTTCGTACATGCAGGCCTTTCGATCATCAATCTTCCATTCTGCACTGCATGTACTGCCATGTGAAGGGCTGTCCCAACGCACTGCAAATCCCCCTCAAGGTGTAGTGATACTGACTTCATGGGAGTTACTATGCTCCTTTTTAGGAGTTGTGATACTCTTTTCATGAGTGTTACTATACTCCTCTCAAGGTGTACAGGCAACCCTAGTAAGGGAGTGAGGAGACTCCCTAACGAGAGTATTCGTACACCCTATGGGGGAGTGCTGGTACCCCCGTTAGGATGGAGAGTAACGGTACACCCCTAAGGGAGTAGTATATGTGGCAAGGGTGTACTCCCAAAAAAGGAGTTATAGTACACCTTTTTTTTAAGAGTGTACAGCACTGAGAGATCCTCTCAGGCTGAGGGAACCCCTCAGAATAACAGGGTCTCTCTGGGCCTCTCAGAAGCTAGTGCCTTGATGCATCATCGGAACATCAATGTCCAATCTCGGCTTCTACACTGCAGCTGTCGTCACAACGGTAGGATCACACAGTAGCAGGACACACCAGAGATAGAGACGGACAAGTGTACGTCACAAAACTTGATATATATATTGACTTATTTCGTTGGTACAGATATAGTACAGGTATGCACGCTGCTATCAAATTACATAGCTGTTATTTCAAGTGGCTTGCAGCATTGTGAATATTTAATATGAGTTGAAGAGTCCCCCAAAAGAAACAACATGAAACGGTAAATAGCAGCAACATAAACTAGATTCAACGCTCACATGTCTATGAAAACGCACATTCATCATCAACAAATGCAGTCGAATTGCACAAAGTGTAAGCTCAATGGAAACAAACTCGCAATGTCCGAATAACGAACAACGACGACGAAAATTCTCGGTGGTACACTTGGGGACGCACGATGCAGCATCCAGTTTGCGTAATCTAACTTCGGTGCCATTGGGTTCTCACCACCAACTTGAGACAAATTCCTTAGACTACGCTGCCTGACCCTTCGTACGAGCTCCGTCTGCAAGACATACAATTTCAAAGCGGCAGTTTAAGTCAGTGTGCCGACATCGAAATATATAACATGCCGTTTGTGTCAAACTCTAAGAAAAGAAGGAGTACTTTTACTCCTTTTGGGGACTAAATGCGTTGCCACAAAAAATAATCTCTTTCGGGAGTAAATGCATGGGAGTAAATGAATGTCACAGGGTCGAGGCTGCATTTCACGCGCTGTTGTAAGAGAACCAGGTACATAATTCGTGTGCATGCATGAAAATACTTTGAAGCAAACTGTCAATCGTGATATATCGAGTTATATAAAATTTTGCGTCATACATAGGGCACAAGATGCGCCGTTTCTTACTCTGTGTGGCTGGAAAATTGCTAATTGCTACGTTGGCTGAGTTATACAGCCTTATGCCATGAAATTGATCAAGGGCACATATTTATGTAGACTGTTGCATTCAGGAGACCATTCGCGAAGTTCAGTGTCAATTTGCAGTCCTGGGGAGTAAATGTCGGGACTAAATGTCGGGTTAGGGGACTAAAATGGAGAGTAATTGCAGGGGAGTAGAAGCTGCAATTACTCCCCGTTTTACTCCTTTTTCTTTCTTAGAGTGATATCAGCACTCATAATGCATGCTACGAACAGGGGTGAAAGCATAGTGGGAACAGGAATTCCTCTCACTCACGAAAGCATATCTGACACATCGCTTACAGAGTTCGAAAGCAGCTAAAATATCGAAGATAAAACGCGAATTACTTGAGGTCCGCAGCCGGTGTCCTCAAACTTCGACGTGTCAAAAGAGACTGACTGATCCGCTGGTGACTTGCGGAAACGCTTCCACTTATGTGCAGTACAATATTGTATGGATTGCAAGAACAATATCTTCAAGGAGGAGCGACAATTCAAGGTTCGCACGGCACGTGTACCTTGGAGAAATAATTCACAAACGTGTGACATGTGCTAACTATGTTGCAACCCGGGCGAGGTAGCATGTCCCGCGGCGTGGAAAACATGTATAGAATCTTGCTCTGGGAGTAGCAAAAAAAGCTGTGGGAAAGGTCCTCTCAAACCCCTCACGGCTACCTGGATGGTTCTGCAACACCCACCAGATTTTCTCTAAACGTCCCAAAAAGCTCTAAAAGGCCCGCATAGGCCGGCAGACTCCAACTGATCATTGGTCCATAATTCTAGCTATAGAGCCACTTATCGGTCACTTCCAATACGTAGTTCGGTAGCGATAGTTCGGTAGCAATAGGAGGCAGCTTAGATGGATTTTTAAGCTCCTTCCCAACCACTTATTGGTTCATATTTGTAGCTAGAGAGCTGCTTCAAATAATCTCTAGATTTCTAAGCTCCCTCATAGGCCGGTAGACTCAAACTGCTATAGGTCCATGCTTCTAACTGCTAGCCAAATATATTGGTCACTTCCGATAAGTAGTTGGGAGGGAGCTTATCAATCTAGAGATGTCTAGATATTTAAGCTGCCTCCCAACTGCCATTTACAATCCCCAAATCTTGCTGGACATCCACTCATTGGTAACCTCCACTCATCTTTGGATTTTTAAGCTTATCCCAACCACTTATTGGTTCATATTTGTAGCTAGAGAGCTGCTTCAAATAATCTCTAGATTTCTAAGCTCCCTCATAGGCCGGTAGACTCAAACTGCTATAGGTCCATGCTTCTAACTGCTAGCCAAATATATTTCTCACTTCCAATAAGTAGTTCGGAGGGAGCTTATAAATCTAGAGATGTCTAGATATCTAAGCTGCCTCCCAACTACTATTTACAATCCCCAAATCTTGCTGGACATCCACTCATTGGTCACTTCCACTCATCTTTGGATTTTTAAGCTCCTTCCCAACCACTTATTGGTTCATATTTGTAGCTAGAGAGCTGCTTCCACTAATCTCTAGATTTCTAAGCTCCCTCATAGGCCGATAAACTCAAACTGCTATAGGTCCATGCTTCTAACTGCTAGCCAATATATTTGTCACTTCCAATAAGTAGTTCGGAGGGAGCTTATAAATCTAGAGATGTCTAGATATCTTAGCTGCCTCCTAACTACTATTTACAATCCCCAAATCTTGCTGGACATCCACTCATTGGTCACTTCCACTCATCTTTGGAATTTTAAGCTCCTTCCCAAACACGTATTGGTTCATATTTGTAGCTCGAGAGCTGCTTCCACTAATCTCTAGATTTCTAAGCTCCCGGGAAAAACATAACCACATAACCACTAAACAACTATCCCGTTATCTTTCGGAACGCTTACCAATTCTTGCCTCTTGTCCCGTTTCGTCCCCGTGTTCGTGAACCTCCCATTCCTGTAACCGGTCTGGAGCCAAGATCACTTCGTTCACATAATCCTCTCCACACTCAGGCTGTAGAAGCCCGTACGGACCCTTTCTTCCCTCTGGGCTAGTGACCCACAATTCGCATAAACCTTTAACACGTCACACCTAACCGTTTAAATACCATGCTAATGATGAGGACGGTGCCCAGAAGAAGAACAGTCTCTGTTTGAAATATCGGCGGCTCCTGTCCTGAGGCAACTCCATTCCTGTGTTAGTTTTCGTTCGTCTGCAGAAGAAAAAATATCAAAATGAGCTCAAAGCGCCAAAAGCACCATATTCACTGGAACTTTCCACACGATGTACAAAACGGGTAAGATTGATCTTAGTGCTATTTAATTTCTTAGTCATGAGGCTCTCGAACTATGAATAACTTGTTGCGCTACTTTGCAACGAACGTAACCGATGCCTGTTTGCGTAGCACCATACCGCGGAAAAATGAAAAATTTTGGAAGCCTTTATGTAATTCAAGAATTAGAGGAAATCTTCAGTGTCCTATAAAGTTATATTGAACACTCACATAAAACACACACACACACAAAACACAAAAACTTGCCCCGAAAAGTGGATATAGCCCCCTACACAGGCCCCTGTAGGCCCGTACACAGCGCAAAGAAGAAAAATCCAAATTCTAACTTGATCTTTAAGCGCACTGTGAATTTTTTGCCGTCCGCACGCGCAGCGCAATCATGCAGTGTTACCATGTTCCGGGTGTGGCAAAATCGAACATTGTAAACATATTTTCATCTCCTGCCTTCACATGAAAACTAATTGCTATCACTTGATTACGTTTTAACTGTTTGCTTTCATAACAGTGTTAAAATAGCGTGGTGTAGATTGTGGAGCAACCAGATGTGATCGCATTTTTCACCGGACGTGAGGTAGAGGTACGATGCCACGAAGGGAATAGTGCAGTAATCGAGATGTGTTCACACGCGGTGTATAAACGGGAAGAAATAGATATTGCCGGTTGCGAAATCCTCGATCTCAACATCACGTTCTCGAAACAAGGGAAATCGACGATAATGATTGTTACTTCTTAAGATGGTATACCGCTTTTAAAAACAAGACTCAGTGCACTTAATGATGCGACTTTGCGCAAGCAATCTCTCGGGAGTTAATGCGATTAGAACCCCTCCATGGTATCAGCAGGTCGAACCGAAGAACATCTACATTGGTCAGCAGCGCCAGTCCTGCTGTTTCGACAAAGCCCACAAAATGTACTAGGAATTAGCCTTGAGTGTGTGCGTAAGACACTGAACAACAACACTTTCATCGGTGCGATTTCGGCCGCCCGAAATTATGCGACCGTAGGGAAGGAAACGCTTTAAAGAAACCTGGGAGTAACCGCGGCCCTCTCGACATACTCTGTAAAGTAAATATGGTTTTGTGGCCACGTGAACAAATATACGTCTTAAAAACATGCCAACCGGTCTGTTCTTTACGAGCTCCTATCACTTGCTATTGGCGTGTGACGTGCGGTGAAAAATGCGAGCACATCTAGCTTGCTTCACAATCTACATTCAGCGATTCTAGCAGTGTCATGAACGCAAAAGTTCGGAACGGCTTCAATTCATGGCAAATAGTCATAATGAGGAGACAGAAGCTGAAAGTCCGTTTAGAAAATTCGATTTTGCCACACGCGGAACAAGATGCACCAGCTTGATTACGCTCAGCGTATACACTCTTAGAAATGAACTTCACCACATAGCACGCTCCTAGCCAACCTTAATCCCGAATGACAACGTTCTCGTCCCAGATTTGTTGAAAACGGGAGGAGGAGCCTATTTTGTGCCCATTATGCACGGCACAAAATAGGCTCCTCCTCCCGTTTTCAACAAATCTGAGGCGAGAACGCTGTCATTCGGGGTGATGGTTGGCTAGGAGCGTGCTATGTGGTGAAGTTCATTTTTAAGAGTGTAGGACCGCCTACCGGTCAAGTCTGAATTTTGATTTTTCTTCTGCATGTGGCATAAGGCTCTATCTACGCCGTATCAAATATTCGAGCAAAGTGTTTGGTGGCGTTTCTTAGCCAAAGGCTTCCGAAATTCTGCATTGTTTGGAGGTATGGTGCTGATCAAAGAGTACGTTCTACAAAGCCTACGTTCCTGATGGAGTACCGCAACACATCATACGCCGTTCGAAAGCTCCATGAATCGAGCAATTAAATGCTATGAAGCACAATCTTTTACCCTAGTCAGACGGCAAACCTAAGTCCGTTAGCGGAAAGACCGTTACTTCGCCTGTATTCCAACCATAATTTCGAATGACATCGTTCTCTGCCCTGACTTGGGAGGCGTACACCTTTTTTGTTACAATTATGCAGTTCATAATTGCCGCAAAAAGGGCGTACGCCTCCCGTTTTCAACAAATCAGGGCAGAGAACGATGTCATTCGAAATGGTGGTTGAACTACAGGCGAAGTAACGGCCTTTCCGCTAAGGGACTTAGGTTTGCCGTCTGACTAGGGTATTATTCGTTCTGAACATTGTCTGGCAAGTTGCGTTGAATATAGTACTTTTTGGCGCTGTGAGCCAACTTTTATATTTCTTTTTCAGGCAAATCAAAACCGAGACGGCACTGTCAACACAGGAGCCTCTTGTGTTTCAGGTGGTCTAAACCCAGAGGAAGTACATGTATAATGCAACAAGAAATAGCCTTGGAGGTCACGCTCAAACGCGCGCGCGACAACATCGTCTTCTGAGTGGCAGTTTTTCCGTCCGCTCCTATTTGGCGAATCTTCTAGCACAGAGAATTCCGAAATTGTTAATTTGTTCTAACTCACAAATGGCTTCAACATACGCATTTCCTTTTCCCGTTCATTCGAAACGTGAAACTTACCGGCTTGTTCGATTTGAGATGGAACTCTAATGTGCACTCGACGTTTTTGCATGGCTCTGTTGTTTTGTGCAAAATGGGCAACATATTAAAAATGTTAGCGCTCCGACCGAGTAATGAAAAATCTTCCAAAGTGTTGTTTTACGCACATGACAACATTGTGTAACGTGGATTTCCGATCGATACCTGAAGGATGCTAGACACTTCAAGACATAATCTGAGTTACATATGTTTCGAAAGTAGTTTGGTCTGCGAAAAGTCCCCAATAGACTATAGTAATGTACCCCTAATGTATTTGGATATTTCTGATGTGTACGTGTAATGCGATTAATAATGCTACTGCTCTGAACGTGCAATGCAAAAGCTTCCAAGTTTGAGTTCTATGCACGCATTACAACATTGTACAACATGAATTTCTGGTCTATATCTGAACATTGCTAGACACCACAAGCCATCATGCGAGCTGCATATGTTCCTAACAGAGTCGGTCAGCTAAAAGTACACATATATTATTGTGGCGCTAATATATCTGTATGAATGAGCCATGATATTAATAATGTTACTGCTCCCAACGTTTGGTGCAAATCTTCCAAATCGGGGTTTGGCACGCATTACCATATTTTAGAACGTGGATTCCTGGTTAGTGTCCCACGCTGATTCCGTGCCACTACATCCAACGTGCCATTACATCCAACGCGTCGTTACATCCAAAAAACGAGCCGTTACGTCCAACATGCTGTTACATCCATTGTGCCGTTACATCCAACGAGACGTCACATCCATTTTGGCCACTACATCCACGGGTCATTACATCCAACGAGCCAGTACATCCAACATGTCATCAGATCCATCGGTCCAGTACGTCCAACGAGCCATTACATCAACGGACACAGAACACTCGCTCAATGTTCTCGTCGGTGTTCTGTGCTTGTTACGCAGCGCCTTCCATCGACCATTACAAACGCGGTTCATTCCAACATCGCTGTTCTGTACTTTTTTGTCGAACCTACGTCAGTGGCCAGCAAGTGTTGAGGTCGTTAATTCCTTAATTGTTTTCAAACTTAGGAGGAGAGCCTATAGGTGAGTGCGGTGCCCATGCGAATGTCGCTGTTCTGCACTTTTTTGCGAATGATCTCCTTCACCTTTGAGATAGCGTCCTGTGTGTGAATCACGTTGTGTGAATACCAGATAGTGTTGGGAAGCTGCACAAACCTAGTCACCTGAATCCGGGAAAAAGCCACGGGTTGACCCAGAAACGGGTTATTGTTGCTGCCTGGACGATTCGACGGATAATTCGAGAACAAATCGAGAAGAATTCCTCCGGTTCAGAGTTTCCATCCCGGGCAGCGAAATGATTGTCTCGTTTGGAGATAGACCTGTTGTCCGGAGATAGTAAATGATTGTCTTGTGCGATACGAGGAGAGTGTCACCCTGCGGTGTTTGCGCTCACCAGGCGACATGACACAGCCGCCCATGAATAAACCCATGATGTAATTCGTGACACACTCCTACGGCGTTTCAGCCACTTGGGAACACTACAAAGCTCAGGTCACTGGATGTTTCACGTCGAAGTTGCAGCTATAAATGCAGCAGTGACAGTGTTCAGCGCTGTACGTGTGAATCAGCCGATAAAAATAAATGGCTGCGCCTTTCATTATGCGAAGGTGATAAATGGAAAGCGGGACGAGCTTTGCTTGAGAACCGTCTGCAGGACCATGAAGAAGTACGAGAGTGGTTCAAGGTGGTAAGGCACCTGCCCTTCCTCCCCGAACATTTCCGTCTCTCGTTCAGCGAGATTTTCATTTCCAATCCACCTCAGCAAGAATCACCTCTTCTGAGCGCTCTGCTGCAGCCCTTCATATCCTACTTCCGCAATTTTGGCTGATATACATTCCCGTCCGTGACGTATAGGACCACTTTAGCAACGCGTCCGGAGCATGCACCACGAATGTGTTTGAGGGTTGGCACAATGAACTCGATGACCAACTCCCGAACTAGCACCCAAATCTCGCGGAACTGCTTGCATTTTTCCAGAAGGTGCAGCACGTTGCAAAGTACCAGCTGCGGCTCTTGCTGTGCGACCCTGCAGCACTGCTGGAGCTACAAACGCCACGAATCCGCGAGAGGAACGCCCGATATGCCGAAGAGATGGAACTATTTCGACGCTATTTTTTGTGTGCTCCCGTTCAATATGAAGACGTCGCAACGTACCTGAAGCGCGTGGTAGACGTTGGGATTTTGCCATGCACATAATGTTATAGTCCGCGAATGAAGAGCTGTTTGTAACTGATGTACCAGTAAAATATAGTATGCCGCGTTGTTCAAGAAACCGTGATCTTTTGCTGTTAAGTCACTGCTATACCTTTTGTAATGGTACCGTTGCGCAACTATATAGCGAGAGCAGCACACAGATAAGATCATTAAAGACACGTTCATGCTTAATTCATTTAGTTATGTATTTTATTTTCAATGTCTGCCATATGTTTCAGCCACACCTTGTGGACGTGAGGCTGACAGGTTAAGTTAGCGCTTGAGCAGAGCTCCCGTCGTGACGGGTAATCTTATGCTTGTAGAAGCTGCATTGTATGGGCGTGTTTCTTTTCTTTTTTGAGACTGTCTGCGGTTAGGTTGTACTGGTTCACGTTTCAAGTTCGTTCGGGAAAGAATGGGGTGGAAATGAACGCCGCAATTTGATAAGTTTTGGCATCGAATTTGGATGCAGATGTCCGCGCGTCCCATGCCAGCGAGACCGGGAGAAAAGAAAGGATAGGCGGAACTAATACTATTGGTCAGCTACAGTGACGCATTATTGTTGGATATTCATGCACTATGCAATGTGGTTGAACGTACATCGCCACTGACCAGCAACCGGGGGAGGGGGGAAGGGCTGTTTATTGAAAAAGAATCGGGAAAAGGTTAGTCAGGCATGGGCCGGCTTGGTATTCCTTCCATAAAAAGAAAACAAAAAGAAAGACATAAAAGAAACACACACACAGCAATCGCCTGTGGGTTGTAGTCGTCTTGAACACAGGCGGGTCACCGGTTCACTCCTGCTATTCCTAATCCGGGCTTCTACTCCCGTTGACCTTCTTACCTCCCATCGCCCCCATGACGACCCAGATTTTTTGGCCGTTACGTCCAGCGCGTCGTTACATCCATACCGTGCTATTACATCCAACGAGCCGTTACATCCATTGTGCCATTACGTCCACCGATAGATGTCACGACACGATGGATGTAACAGCTCGTTGGATGTAATGGCCCCGTACCTTCCACGCTGTTAGAGTGCAGTGCACAGTTCACCTTGAAGTGAGCAACCATTTCTGGGCGATGGCGTCTGTGTGATATACCTGTTGCCTCTTAGACTTAAGCTTTGGAGGAGCATGTCAACAGCACCTGGGATTCTATGACTTTGTGACATTGACTATGTACTCTACGCAATGAGGTACCAATGAGGTACCAAGCGGAGGCAGAGTGTCCTTGTGTTTAGTTATTTTAACCCATGGTCACCATACTTGCAGTCCGTTAACATGACAGTTGGCGTAGTGCAGCTGGGTTAGCGCCATATAAACTACCTTTTTCAGATACTTTTCAAAATGAAGAGGCACTTCATTTCTACATTTTTAATGTACATCTTCTACTTCGTCGATGTTGTCCTGAGAAGCTGCTTTTACTTATACCCTGCACGTGACGTGGAATAGCGCACATCATACGACGTACCACTTCCTCTGTGAGCCTTGAGTGAGCCCTGGTAGAAGATACAAAGGCACTTCCTATTTGAAAGGATATATCTACGACTCAGAATGAGTAAGCGAACTTGAAACTATGGTCTAGAAAAACTAATATCTAAGTTTTAGATTCGGAGGCCTAGTCGGTTCGAAATATCTTCCACACATTCCAGTGCTACAGTCTCATATGTCAGTGTCTGTGAGTGACGCGAGATAGCGTATTGCAATCATGTTCGTAAAAGAAGCGGTGTATGCTAATTCGCTAGTCAGGTGCTTGTTAAGACTAAGGCGGTTTGTACTCGGCATGTGCGTTGCTGGCTTTTACAAATCGAAGGACGGAATACAGAACGCAAAATATAATAAGTGTAAGAAAGCGTCTTTGAAAACGTTTTTCTATCGATCTGTAGCGTAACCTGTGGAGCGGTACATTCCATGTACGCAGACGACCCAACCTGTGCTTCCTTTAAGGCCGGCCCGCATGGTTCGTGTTTCTTTGAATATCTCGCTACGTAAAACTCTGCATTGCGACGCACCGTTAAAAAAAATACTCCTGTGAAAAGGAATGGGGCGCGAATCCAAATCACGCTGTTTGACTTGACGTGTGGTGATTGGTTGGGAAGCCCGTGAACTGACTGTTGCGTGAACTATCAAACCTTCCCTGATGCAGTGAATCACGGGCAGCTACGCCATACAAAATTTCGCGCTTGGTGTTAAAACCTTGATTTTACGCAAGAAAGACGTACCGTGCGGGTCGGACTTTGGCAAAGCTGTCTCTCGCCTGCTGCTACAGAGATTGCCTGCTACGCCTAACGTAGATGCAGGACGCGGTCCTGGCAAAGGTACAGCAGTTGATGCTCGTGCAAAGTAGTCCGCTAACGAGTTCACTGGGACAAGTAACCATCTGAGCGGGTATGTAACACGTTTTATTGCTTGAAAGGAGAAGCGTTATTTCGCGTAAATCAAACAAAATCCAATTGCAAAAACCGATTTCGCGTCTGAATTGTATTGGACCGCTGAAATCAAAAACATTTATTAGTAGCAATAGGCGAGCAAAAAAGAGCAAATTAACAGCAATTCAGTGGCAAGATTAAACGATAGAAAATTAATTAAATAAGAATGGGCGCACGCACACCGCGCTCCCATTGCTGAAATGACAAAATGCTAGTTTACGCGATATGCTCATTTTGGAGAATTGTGCTCACTTAAACTGCGTATCCATTGGCGAGGCGAGTTGAGGCGAGTTAAGATAACCACCAGCGACAAGGCTGAATGTGCTGTCTCAAGTTTTCCGAAGTCTTTCAGGACGAATGTGAGCACAGTCCCCCTGAAGCCGACACAGGATACATACTAATCCCCATCCTTCCTGCTGTCCCCTGTCCATCTGCCCACATCTGTACGACGCTCATAGCCACCGTTGCTTCGCGGCGCAAACCGGGAAGAAATACAAAATTAAATAAGTTAGGATTACCGTTTTGAGTTTTTCACGGATCGCAGATTCTGTTCACGTAGAGCATGCGGCCATTGCTGAGATTATGTAAGACTACTTTTTCCGTTTTGCACATTTTGGAGACTGTTCAATTACACTCCGCATCCATTGCCGGGGCGAGATAAGGCTACTGTTTTTCCGTTTTTCACCTTGATCGCTCGTTCATTGCTGTGGTTGCATAAGCACATTAAGCTTGTTATGAATTAAGCTTATTCAATACGCACATTTTTGCACATTATGGAGATTGCGTTTACGGACGTTGGGCATTCTTTATTGATGTCAGATCAGGCTGTTTGCGTTTACCGCACCTTGGATATCAGAGTTCTAGCTCATCGCTCGCTGTCCTTTACGTACGCAAAGAAGATAGCGTTCGATTCACTCTGTCTCACTACTTTGTTGAGATAGACTGCGTATGCATAGTTCAAGTTTGATAAGGCTACTTACTGCGTCTTGCATGTTTTTGGGAGCGTGTTCCGTGTTCACGTACAGGTTGTGCTTCAATTGCCGTGGCCGGATCAGGCTGCTTTTTCTGTTGTGTATCCACTGTAGATTATGTTCGCCCAGATATGGATCACTCTCCGAGCTTGGACGAAAGTAATTTTTATAACATTTTGAAACCCCGCGCTTTCGTTTGCCGGTCGCTTATTTACTGCAAAGAGGGCGATGTATTCCTTGCAGAATTATCCTTCGGTTCCTGCGTCGAAGCTCGTCTGCTTCCTTCTAAAATATGGTGAACTTCGTTGAAGAACATAGCGCTACACTTCATAAGAGGTTAAATTCGCAGGCTCAAGCGAATTTCTGAGGAGCCTGGACCATGCAATCATTCACAGAACATTAAATTCACGATGCCGAGGTGCGTCGGCCCTGCATTTGGCGTCTTAGAGGCCCTACACCTTGAACTTCTAGGAAGAAGTTATCAAGGGGTTCCACAACTGAGTAGATAACCCGTTGCATTTGTCTTCATTTTGAGCCATTCCGATTGAGACCGCTGGGATTAGGGGTGCTTACTCGGCTGGTATCTGGGTCATCGCCGAATTGCCCCGTCTCCAGTCATTCTTGTAACCGCCTCGACTAGGTACGATTAAGACTCGATAAGTGATGCGGCAACTTTTACCCAACAAACAACAGACGTCCTGACGACGTCTGTAGGATATCCCATCTTGGACAATGGGATATCCCTGGGAGCAGCCTGAATATCCCATAGATATCTATGCGACATACAGGAGACCAGGATATGGGCACTGTTTGGACGTCGCAGGTATATCCCTGCGATGTCACCTCGGGATATTGGGACAAATGTGGGACGATTTTGAACTGTTGTTCTGAATGTTAAAATTCAATATAATGTGCACTTGTTTTACTTGATGCATCAGAAGTGACGACGCCACGGTTTTATAAAGGGAAAGTAGCCTACATACTTACAAAACATATGCATATGCTAATTAATGAATGTAAACATGTTAAAGGTGCTCTCACCCCAAAAATAAGAGCAGTCGTCCAATGTGCAACACAATTACAACGGAGGAGACCTGAACACATAGTGAGGCAAGGCAATGAAAAAAAAAAAAAAAACGCGAACGTAAGTTACCCAAGCGCGTTGATCAAATTTCTTCCATGTTTCGTTCGCGCATTTTTCTGTCATTGGTTCGTATATTTCGCGGAACTTTAAATACGCGAGGAAAAGAGCGCTCGCGAATTTTGCGAAAATACCTGCGCTTTTCTCATTTGCTCTCAAAAGCTCACTTTGCGACGACAGAATTTTGAAAGGAGGTTCCGCCAAATATGGTACCACATTGCACGCTAGACTTTCCGATTGATGTCAAGAGAAAGGCATGTAGCAGAACGTGCAAGCACAAACCAGTGTAGGCTACTCAGACACAGACGGCCCTTTGGAACACCGTGTGTCACTGACTTATGTGGGAGAAATGTAATTACACCCATAACCTCGTGCATGATTGCGGCCTTCTCTCTGCGCGTTTTGGTTGCTTTTCAGAATTAAGGAACGGAAGTTTGAAGCCTCCGTGTGGCCACACTGAATGGCTTGCGGCCTTTTGTAATGTACCTTGCACTCCAAGTGTCATGCTGCTCCGAGGAAGATGCCGCCTATCATTACGAGATAGGTTTTAACTATGAAGGAGTTATCAGACATTTCTGGTTGTGAAATAATGCGCGAGAAAGTGGGACAGGTATTTTTAAAGGGAAGCAGGTTATTTCTATTAGGATGTGATAGTTTGTTTCAATATTTTCGGTTGGCGTAGTGTATGTGCAACTGGCGAAAGAGCGAGTTTCAAAATGCCGCGTAGGTAACGCATTTGCATTGCCCCCCGCCAAACGCCCGTCAATCAGATCACAAAATAACGTTGGTATTTGTCGTTCGTGGTCACTTTCCACAAAAAGTGGTATCCCAAGTTCTCACGTTATTCAGTTCTATAGCATGGCTGTGTCCCGCGCAAAAAACGGCGCATGGAAACTTTATCTGGTCACAAAATCTGTAAAACAACAACAGCAACAACAATTTTATTACAACATGATAATTCGGGAGTTTCATTGCCGGGGGCGATACTGTACTACTTTGCTGGTGGTGATACGGGGAATGAAATAATGGGCCCCTTCACAATAAGTACCCAAGTCCTATGGTATCCAGAACCGTGAAGAGAGCTATGAGGGCAGAGCTTTGGCGGGCTGGATGTGGCCAGGGACCAATCAGTTTTGTGAGAGAGGGGGTCGAAAGTCTAGCTCGTTAGGGGTTCCGGGTAGTACGGTTCGAGAAGGTTTCTAGTGTGCGCAATGATGAAGAATGTGCCTTAGATCTTCTACAGTACTGCGGTGACTGCAGTGGGGAGAGTAAACTTGCCTCAAACGGCAACGCCACTGTGCTGTGAAAGCCACATCGAGGCGCATTCGATCAACTAATGCGGCATGTTGACGAGAGATATGTCGAGGCATGCGGAAAGTGAGCGCTGGATGAACTCTGCTCAGCATGGCTGGGGGACAATATCAGCGGTCCATTTGCGGGCAGCAAAAGGAGTCACGAGGCGTCGAAGTACGGACCGACGATCTCCTCTCAGCAGCGCAATACGCGTCAGTCTCCGAGACGAGAGAGCTGCTTCTATGGTGCTGCCGGTCTCTTCATTCCTTTTGACACCGCAATGGGCTGGAACCCATTGAAGAACCAGCGTGTGCCCTGCTTCATGGACAAGTTTGTAAGCCATTCACACGTTCACAATCAACCGCGCGGATGAGCCTCGGATGCCAGAATTTTCATTTGCTGGCAGTGCGCATGTTGAGTCAGTGAATACGACCCAATCCCGTGGGGTAAAGTGAACGATATGCCGCAGAAAGTTCATGGCATGAAGTTCCGCGGCTGTTGATGAGGTTTGATGCGAAGGTTGACGTCCTTCCACTGCACCTTCGGATGGGATGACATATGCCGACGTGGACTTGCAGTTTTGAGATGCGGCATCGGTGCATGCTGCGGCAGACGTAGAAAACTTCGCGTCTACCTGATCATAAAAGTGATCTCGAAGGACTTGTGGGGGAACCTGATCTCGTCGTTCCTAGAGGTCCGGAAGACGTGCACAGGTGGGTGGCACAAGCAGAGACCAGGGGACATTCGGGGTGAGACGTCCTTAGCTATGAAGTCAGTGAGAGCCCTGCGTGTCCTCTGCGCTACGCGATGGGAATCACTTTCAGGACAGTACCGAAACTTTCTGAGGAGTGGGTGACGGGGAATGTGCGCGCGCAAACGTAAGAAGTGTCGAGACGTTTTACGCCCACGAAGGACCTCCACCGGGAGTTGACCAGCTTCACCTAGGACTTGCCGTGTTACAGCAATTCTTGGAATTCCAAGGCAGCAACGAAGGCCTGGGGCAAACAGTGCCCAAAGGGTATTTAACGGCGTTGTACAAGTCATGTGTCTGATTGGAAGGCTGTAAAGCAAAGTCGCCCTCACCAAAGCCGTCTGAACAGCTAGAAGGTAGCGTTGATCACTGCCCCCATCCTAAGCCAGAAAGAGGTTGAATTGCAGGAAGCCATCGCTGCACTTTGGTTTCAAGGTGCTCCATGTGGCGAGCCCAACGCAGGTTCGCGTCCTGGACCACACCAAGGAAGCGATGGGAACGTACAGGCTCGAGGTTCTTTGCACCGACCTACTCTAGGAAATTTTCCATATCCTTGAGGCTGAAAAGGAGCTCGACGCACTTTTCGAGCGAAAGGTACATTCCAAGTCGCGAGAGGTACGAATGGAATTTAAAGCTAGCTGCAAACCGCGTTGAATGGCTGGTCGTGACTTGCCTACTGTCCAAAAGGCAACGTCATCGGTATAGATAGAGAATACTACTTTGCGAGGAATTATCGATCGGCCTTCCTGCTTCCTTGGGGTACGCATTGATCAACAGAGCACTTGGCCGTGGGATGTGCGGACAGCGACAGTTCGGTTCGTAAGAAAATCGTGGAGTCAGCTGAAGAGTCGACTACATAGTAAAAAAAAAAAACGAAAATGCGTGGAGCACACAAATGTGCGAGACGATATCATATGCGCACTTGATGTCCAGGAAATCCAATCAAGAATCCGCCGATAAGCACGAGCATGCTGGACTGTAGAGACTACGTCGAGAGCTGGATCAGTGGAGCTTCGGTGGCGAGGAAATGAGGGAACACACAATTTATGAGGGAACACACCTTGTTTCTTCGAGCCACCAGTCGCGATGATGCAAAACCATTCTCACCATCAGTTTTCCCATGGAGCTTGTCAGGCTCACATGGCGAAAGGAGGATAGAGCGTTTGAGGGATTGCCTAGTTTCAGGATAGGCACGACTAATGTCTCCTTCCAGGTAGAAGGTACGGAACCCTGTCGCCAAGACGTATTATAACCATGAAGCAGACCTTGGAGTGATCGCTCGTCAAGGTTTGGCAGTGCGGCATAGGTGATTTTCACAAGTTTCAACGCAGTCTTCAGCTCGATTATACTAAGTCGCGGTCCATAACCTCCGGTGGACGAGGCCTGTCTTGGTGAATTTATGTCATCATGCTCTGAGCAAAACCGCCGTGTACCGCTGTCGTCGAGGCGGCCGCCGGTGTCGTCAGGACGACGGAGAAATCTGTCGGTAGCATGTTTTCGTCTACACTCTTAATGATAGCCAATGCCGCGAGAGGATTGTTTTGTGGGGGCGCATCCTTCAGAGCTCTAATTGTCCTCCAGATCTGTCCCAAGCAGTACACCATCATTGGTCTAATATCGGTCCAACATTGGCAGCCAGTACAAGTTACATTGCTCCAATATAGGCCGTACAACTCGGACAGATATTGTGCCAATGAAACTGACAATATTGGTCCAGTGTTGCAAGTTGAGCCAGTGACAAATATGAATGATCTGTACGTATAGTAACTGCCACACCAGTCTTGTTTTAACTGGCTTCAATATGTAGCACGGCAACAGGAACGCATCATATTACGGGTCATTATTTTTTCTTTCGTACAATTTGTTATATTTTTTGTGTAGATACTGCAACTTTGCCATCGGCTGCTGGCGATGGTGAAATAGTAATACCCCGCTTGGTCTGGGATCCGGGTAGTCACATAGAACAACCCATCATAGAAAACATATGCGAGCATCCCTCAGCAACCTTCATTGGGAACATCGCGGTAACAGCCAGAATCATTGGCAAAATTAGCAAATTTCACGCACAACCCGCACCTTGTCTAAAGTGGAGCGTAACTCTCCTGCAACGGTGCGAGGCATACGTCTTAGCAACTTACAATCAATCTGTAATTGATTCGAGGCTCTTAACGTACAACATCAGTATTGCAGGAAGCAAGCGCAAGCAAGTATCTAACCACATTCCATACGGGATTACCAGACTGAGTTTCAAGACGAGCAACCAATGTGACCATGTTTGTGATGAGAACAAATAGAATGAAAACGTGACATGTATCCTTAATACAAAAATGCGACCCAAGACCTTGGTAAAGGAGGACGGTTTAGAAAAACGGCTGCGTCCGTTCGTACTTTTTTTTCTTACTATGTCTACCTGTAATTGTATTATCGAACGGGGATCACTTCAACCGATCCCACCTTAAGAATCAGGTTTACGACCATGCCCAGTTTCAACGGGTACCAGTTCAGACTGGGAGCGGTTGCAATTTGCACCAGTTGAACTGTTATCGAACAAGGACCACTCCAAGTGGTACCACTTCAACCTATTCCAGTTCAACAATCAGATTCAGATCTGGTCTGGGACAGATGTTGGCCACGCGTGGGTATACCTCATGTTCGAAGTTCCTCTCGTTGTTGTCGTCAACGTCTACTGTAAGATTATGGTGGAAATGATCACGGATGAAGACGGATTAACAATCTGAGAAGTCGGGAGCGCGGAAACATACGGCGGACGTTGGGCGTTACATTTCTAGCGCGAAAATGTGAATAAAGTATTACGGTCGATTAACATTGTAGTTATACACGGGTCTCCTAATGTGTGCAGCCAGTATTCCAGGCATAGAAACAGTGAATAGCTGTATTTGCATTTGTGTTGACTGATAAACGGTAGATCCCATGGGAGAAGACATACCATTTGTGCATCGTTTTCTTCGGGAGTGTTGATGTGCTCTGTTCTAGGACATCGTTTATGGTATCTCCACTCTTGAAGCACGTATGCGACACTGAAGAAAATGAACCAAAATTGCCGAACTTGTTCACAACAATTTCTCTTTTTTCGTGAATCTTTGTGCCAGACAACGGTCTCCAAACTCATTTATGTCTTCTCTTTTGCAGCTGACGCGAGTTCCATGAGTTCTTTGAGTGGAGTAGAGTCGGCGAGCGAGATGTCGGGTAAGTTCTCTTTCCCTGCCTAATGTGTTGAACGGATTCCCTTTATATGACCATTTTCTTGAACTTGCAGAAAGCACGGTCGGAGCTGCAGGAGCAGGTAACATGTTCTGTTCTGAATTCATATTGTCTAACAGATCATGCGCATCCTTTCTTTTAGAAATATATGAGATACGTGCGTTGATACATCGTTCGGACCCGACCAAGCTAATTACCGTCGGCAAAATAAGGGTTAACATCTATTTCGGATACGCACACATCCCTTGCACAGATGTAATATGCGCCGAACGACCAACTGTTAGAATACACAACATGTGAGCTGTAGTACTTTATTGGCTGCCTGTGGGGTTCGTATTTTAACGTAGTCAGTTCAAAGCAGTGGTGGCCAAGTGTCCCGCATAAGTAGTACGAAGTACCACATTACAAAGGTACTAAAGCACATAGCACAAGTATATTAAAGTAATCATTAGATGCATTACCTATTTAGTTTGCATTCAAATATATGAAGAGCGCAATACACACTTTCGTTGTTTATTTTTTTTTCGCATAAATACAGTTACATTTACTTGTGACCATTTACAAGATCGTAAAATGCATACATGAAGAGTGTGTGTGCCTTTTAGGACTGCTCTCAAGCGGTGAATCACCCCAGGCCATAGTCATGATTTATTTGTTGTTGTTGTTGTGCCTTTTAGGTATTATACTTTTACTGGATCGTGTGATACCTAAAAGCCAAGCATACGATTCCGATATCAAACGCTTAGTATCTGTCAATGAAGAAAACAATGGAAGAATTCAGTGGAATCATGTATTGGGAAGAAAAAGAAAAGCCATCGAACCGTCATAACGTGTGTAACTACAAAACACCATGAAGGTCTTTGGAAGAACTGCGGAAGACAGCGAGGGCCCAGCCTCTGGCCTGTCCTCCTCCTGCGCGCCTGTTATTTTCCTTTAGTTGGCAACTCACTACCATCTCCGGAGCAATCGAGGCCACTATTAATTCACGCCCTCTGACCTATCCTTCCAATGACCCCCCGAGATTTCTCTCGCTTCCAGCTTTTTTACAGCTCCCAGATTTTTCGATGACCAACCAAAATTTCCATCAAACCCCTCTGATCGACAGAAGCGCCGTCCAGCGCCGTGAAGTTATATTTGCTCACTTCTGGCGTAGGTGGACTCGGGAGTACAGCTCCGCAATGCCATCTGCCCGCCGTTTTCAAGACCTAGGGGTCGTACCCTTTGCAGTATAGGCGAGCTAATACTCATGTCTTTTACTCATGCCGGGGAGTGGAAGAATTGTGGAAGACAACGATGCTCTTCCCCGACCACCCTCTGCTCCTTCGCGCATGTTTTATTCGTTTCGCTGGCTAGTCAACAGTCTGAGCAATAAACCTTCGTGTGTTCCAGCTGGAGTCATTCCTTCCCCGTACGTTTCCCAACAATATTGTTATTGATAACTCGGCATGTTGAGCTTGTCAACGGTGGCGTTTCACGAAAAATGCCTCTTCGAGACAGAGCAAAAAACAATCGAAATTCCCAGATTGATGACTGCTGTTAAAGTTGAATAGTTGAGTACCTCGTGGAAAAGCACGAGAGAAACGTTGATATGCACTTTTAAGGGTAGGTGCTCAGGAATGCACTTGAAGGCTTCCCTTTACGTATAATGCTAAAAAACAAGAGACAGCCAGACGCATAAAACTACCAACAATGCTTCCCGTATTCCGAAAACGAGTGTCCAATTTTGTAATCGCTGGTCATCCATGTTTGGGGAACACTAACGAATAAACCAATGAGCTCAATCTGTATTTGTACCAAAACTAAAGCCCGTGCGTATGACGATAAGCTAGCGCTTGCACACAAAATAACAAACGGTCACTGATGGAAGCTGCAAAACACACAAGAAAACTACGTTCGTTAACCCACACTATACCGGGTGTCTCAGGAAGCACTGTTTTACGTGCCGGGACCTTAAGCAAAAAATATTCAAAGCTAAAGATAAAAAAAAAACATCGGCACTTAGACTTTTTCGTCTAATTAACCGGTTTGGGTATACATATTTCTTGCGTGGAGTAGAGCCCGGATTCGGTGTTTGGATCAGCTATCCCGCTGTTAATTTCGTGTTCATTCGCCTGGTTGGCACACCAGGCGGGGGTGTCCAATCCCCGAGATCGCAAGAGACGCTTGGTCTTCCTCTACCCGACTAGTCCACAGCTCTCGCGGTGCATACGTCATCATCCATGATAATAGCACGTTATCTCGCAAACGGAACGACAGAACCGCAAGCGCTGTTCACCAGTCACTTTGATAAGGGACAGGAAAGACACCAAAGCATCTCTGGCAGCTGTTCCTAATCTTCCGTCGCCCCCGTATGTGAACCGGGTGGATGAACACGAAATTGACAGCCGGATAGCTCCTCCATAGAGCGGATCGGTGCACTGCTCTGCGAAAGAAATATGTCAACACAAGCTGATCAATTCCTAAAAAAATCGCAAACTGTCGACGTGTTTTTTTTTTTTTTTGCTTAGAATATTTATCGCTGAAGGTCCCCATACGTAAAACGAAGGTCCCGTAAAATTAGACATTTAAGATTTTTATATAATCAGTGAGCAAATGAGTGCCTCACTTGTCAGTTCCTGACTGATGTCCCAAGGATCTTTACCAAAAATAATTCGATGGTGCCACCTGCTTACGAATTATTCAATTTTGGTTTCAGGTACGGTTGCATTGCTACAGCGGATAATGCGTTTCAGTTAGATTTTGTGGAATATAGCGAGCTGATAGACACGAGTAACTTGTTTAAGTGCTAATCCCGCACCAAAAGGCAGGTCCCAACTATGTATGCTACCGAGAATAGTACGTTGAGATGAAGGAACGGTGGTATACAGGTGTAAATGTCGACCTTCTAGACACGCCAGTAGGATTGAAGTAACATCTTTTGAAAGCAAATCTACATATGCATTTTTTTTTTCGTTCTCGCCAAATTATTTATTTTACAGATAGTGTGTTGTTACCCTTTATTTAACACATCCACGCGCCTTGTGACGACATATGTAACCGGAATAGCCGGACCAGGTTATTAACCCGCGTTTCTTTGCTGTAAGCTACCGTAGAGGATAAATTAGCGATGCATCCAAAGGTTCGTACCATTAGCCATCAAAGTGACTTGCGCAGTTGCCCTGACCTACTTCTCTCTCAGCTTCCTCGACTCTCAAGTGATTAATACGCCGTTCTTTCTCGCTGACATTGCGGGAGCCCAACTTTCAATAAGTTTTCCCCTAGAAAAAGCATGATGAAATACCAGCACTGATAGGTGCTATTAACGTACGCCTCCAAATTTTATATATCACGATTGTCAGACCAGCAGACATCATATGTAGCCAATAGTTCGTTTTATTTCACGTTTTGAATGTCTATGGTTACTAGCTCCTGAATGTTAAGAGCAGACATTGTGTGTTTGTTTCACTAGACAACCGCGATCAGAGTAAACAGCGATTATGTAAGGAAGTGTGAACGAACGATAAGTATTATGTCAGTGTGTTCTTCTTTAGTTCGAAGTCCTGCGCACTGTGCTGTCTTCTGCGTACCCCGATTACAGACTGCTAGTACTTGATGCAAGAAGAATAAGTATATGTGAGACTGGTGATCGCGTCGGTGATATAGGATTTTCCCCCAGTCGGTCATGTGTAAAATGTACCGTGCAGGAGCAGGCATGCAGTGTATGGTGACGGTTGTTGCCTGTAAACGTAGAGAAAAAGTTAAATATGTTACGTCTTACCAGAATATTTCTGGTGAGAGATAACCGCCCAACTCGTAAAAGCAACCATGTTCCATGTTCCCGATTGAGTTTCTGCTATTGATGACTATACAAAACCTCAAAAACACATTGCCGTCCTTTGAATATCTAACCTATGTCAGGTTCAAGTGAGTGAAACAGGGAGTCCGCTTGGACATCTGACGAACATTTACGGAGACAATGAGGTGCAGAAGGTGGGATGTCTTACGGATATTGCTATTATATCTCTTTTGGGTGTTTATGTATAGGGCTATTTATTGACTTGTTTATTGATGTGAGTACCTCAAGTACCCGCAAGGCCGCTACATAAAGATTCAAAAATAAATTTGAGCGCTAGTGTAGGAAAGGGAACCAAAACTGTCCCTGTATAAGTTTGGAAATACGCGTACATTTAGCATAGTTTGTTAGCAAATACGTATAATTAATAGTAACACGGGCACAAAGACAGTTTCTGCTCCGATTTCTTCTTTTGCCTTGCGTGGCTGAGCTTATTCGACAGGTGGCATTTAATACATCTAATATTTTCGCAGGAATCATCAATCTATACACACTGTGCGAGATCAGTGTGAGACAATAATGTCAGCTCTTACTGAATGTTGCTTGCAACGATAAGAAACCGAATCTTCTGTAATGGTTAAGAGAAATTCTGGTTGCGGCTTAGAATCCCAGTAAACCAGAAATATCTCAGGCGCGTCGTGGGAAAGTTGCGCACATCGCATATGTCCAAGACGTCTACCGGACTGCATCTGTACGTCCACAATGTGACGTTGAAAACTATCTGATACTGTGTATTCCTGGGATATGTGCAGGACGTAAAAAGAATGGACTACTAGTGTATTATTATGATCATTAGTTCATATCGCGTGCCGGCGTCATTTCTGTTCATATATTTGCAAAAAACAAGCACACTGCGTTATGTGATGTGATGTTATCTTGATCTTTCTCAAACTCACTTCACATTGTTTCAGACCCCTCACATATTTCACAATCACGTCAACAAAGCTTAGTGAGTGGGAGGAACTACCACACATCTTATATATTTGTGACCTTATCTTCTATAAATATACTTACAAATTCGTTTGATAGGCGCTAGAAATGTACAAGTTATGGCTGGAAATGCTAGGGTATTCGCTGAGTCATCGGCCCGGGTCGGACAGCATAAAAACAGGGAAACGCAGGCCGGGTCGGGCCAAGAAAAGTCGGGTCGTGCAGAGCTCGGGTCTTCCCTACTGGCACAAAGAATATGGATAGAGGACAAGCAAGTGTGGCTTTGTGCATAAGATGGCCTAAAATTGCGGGTGGTGAGAGAGTTCCCAGCCGTTGGTAAATAACGAAATAAGTAAATACCCAAATGGCGAGAACAAATCAGTTATAACACAGAAATAGTAAAATGGGAGCAATCAAATTTTGTATGTTGATAGGTGGTACTGTTTATTCATGACCCCCCTCACACACACACATTCATTTAGGCATTACCAATAACCATCATAGTTCCTGCCCCCTAGCTTCAAGTCAAATCTTTTGTACTCCTGACAACAGTGATACCGTAAGGCTTGTGAACATGAGTCGAGTAACGACACCTACAAAAAAAAAAAAAAAAAAAAAAACCCTCGTACGTGTTAGCACATTGACTTCATATGTTTATTATTGGAATTTTTAGGTCAAGAAGGGTAAGTACTGATCATTTCTCCTTTATTGAACCAAAGCAAGCAGCGTGCTCGGTATATTGTGTACCTGACGACAAACATTGAAAATGAATTTAGCTCAGTGTTTAATGAGCAAAGAAGTAAGATGAAAGAGAAATTTTGTAATTAATATTGGGGGGGGGCGGCCCCAATTCTTTCCCCTATGGTTTTTGGAATAAGCCCTTCTCTTGACACGGCAGGGTTGATTCGAAAGCCTTACTTTCGGGACTGTGTTGTCGCATTGAACCAGTGAACAATAGCGTTTTGACGCCCTGCTGAAACACTCTGCTCTGAAAAGAAAGCTAGTGTACATCTACATATCCTTAAGAATTCAGTTCGGCAACAAATTACCTGGCTAGAACACCCGGGTTACCTACTGCAAGGCACTCCACGAAAGCAATTCTGTAACTGAATCATCTACCACGGCATGCACCTTGTGCAGAATTGCATAGGTATAATGACCCCGTTTTTCACGAAGTGTTACATTCCTTTGAAAAAGCAGGTTCTCCGCCCAGCTTTCAGCACACTTCCAGGGTGTAAGTCACAAACCCTCAAAGATCACATCATTCATGCCGCAGTCCTCTAGGAAAAATTGTCACCTAAAGCGTTCAAAGACATTGTTCTTCAGCGCAGCAAGATTTACATTGGGGGAAGTAAATGCTGTATCACTAATCCGTTATGCGAACATTGTTCGAAAGTTGAAAAAAAAAACACTATTCTTTTTTTTTTCTTTTTTTGTAATCTTTTTTTTTTTTGCTCAGACTGCCTTAGCATTTGGATCCAACGCCAGGTTATGTTAAGTGTGTTGGATTAAGTGTGAGGGATGACACAACCCGTGTCATTATGAACAAACAAGTCCGTGACTACTTTTGTATTAGTCAGCTGTCGATGAATCTACCTGCACGTACGTAGGGTCTTATTGTAGAACATATTATAATTTTGGTGGTTTCTGTTTGTCCATTCAGCTCTGCTGGCTACGTGTTTCCTCCTTATACCCTCAGGGTAGTGCTACCTACAATGTTGTTTGCTCAGAAATCTGATTTCCTTGCAGCTCCAACACGAGAGTGATAGCAATATCCGTTGCTGCGCTGGGCTTGCTGTTGATAGGTGGGGCTGTCATATTTGCTTTCACAGGTATGACAACTCAGTGTGAGAGGCTATAGTCGATTTCCCGCGGTGATTAGTTCAAGACATAACGCGGGTTTCATCTTGAGGAGCCATGTCGAGAAATGTGAGTGGTGCTCTTCAGGCAAGAATTAAAATGGCGTGAAATATAATCGTAAAAACCTAGTCAAATAGCATTATGAAAGAAGACAGTTAAAGCTGTATCGCTGTATCGTTTTGTTCCACAAGCTTCAGTATAATATCACCGTACCATTTACCAGACCTGTGGTGTATTTAGATTTTACGTCAGCAATGATAGGTGGCCGCATGAAAAGGAGAGAAAGCATCCCTGCTGGAAATTCAAAATAGTCCAATTCAAGGTAGACCAGAAATCTCATTCGGTTGAAGAGGATATCACGTTCACAATTCTCATTGAAAGTGATCAAAATTTCTCATTTCGTATCGATAATTTTGGACAAATACCATATTGAAAACAAGAATTTAGGAAGTATCAATTTAGGGAAATCATTGTAAATGTCAATAGGAACGAAGTTGGAACCGCGCTCGGTCGCACCCATTGGAGGCCAGCATAGTTTCCCATAGGCAAACTCTACAGCAGCAAGGATTTCGCCATTAAAGTCACAATGAAATTCTCATTGTCTATACAATTTTTGAATGCGCAGTGAGTATTCTGTTGCATCAGAAAGCATATTTTCGCTGTAAAAATGAATTACACACAATAGTGTTCCTGCGTGAACCTATATTCTTACACATATAACAATACAGTAGACGTGAAAATACTGCAAGTAGCAGAAAGTTATTTCTCATGTTTCCCATAAGGGCGAATATTCACCAAGCGGTTGAAAATCGCTAGCAAGACATAGTAAACACAAAGAATAGAAACCTAACTGAGCACTTATATGTTGTGAAAGCATTCTGCCCGTCATCAGCAGATGAAACATAAATACACAGCAAGAGAGTTCATAGAGATGTATCCCCATGTCCGAACAGTGCTGAGGAAAAAAAAAAGCTCGAAGACATAATGATCTTCTGTGCTTCGTAGGAGATTTCTAATGCCCCGTCCAGCTTGCCTTTCTCGCGTGAAAATTAGGGCCATCCAGCTTCGCTGAGATTCCGTTTTGGCCACCTGCTGACAAATGCCTACGCCCCTATGCTAGCCGCGTCGTACTAGTGTAACCTTCAAGTAATACCGTTTCAGAGGATAATACAAAAGGTGCTGGAACAGCAGCATGTCAACGTAACTGAGCGCCAAAATATATTACGTACCGTTGCACGCAGGGCGGGCGGCAACACACTGACTGCACGATCCTCCCACCAACGGCCATAGTGCCTGCGAGCAGGGGTAAAAACATGCTAAGCGGCGTTCAAACAACGCGAATGCTTGACAAATCGATTCTTACCTTGGACACGGATCAGATCCTCGAAATCAAGCACGAATGACGCCAACTGCTTGTGAGCGACCACACACATCCCAACGCTCCAACATTTCGTGAGAGACTGATTAATCCGTCAGGTGGTGGTCCCGACGGTTCCGGAGAAAGCGTCCTCATACATTCATTGAATTTTGTACGGAATGCTAATAGCTTACAGTAAGAGGTGTAATACCAAGGAACCACGGCATATGTACTTTGAGGATAATATGAAACATTTGAAATAATGCGAACTATTTTCAACTCGCACGATCCACTATGTGGTGCGGCACGGAAATGTATTACAACGCGCCCTGTTGGCGACATCGCGGCCCGCGGTCTGTTCGATTCCTCATTAGGTTTGTTCGTAATAAATTTTAATTTCAAATTTTCATTCAACTTCCACTTGCGGTATTTTCTATACGGTTCATGTTCTGGAATTCCAATAGTTTGAAATGGTTCGAATTAGTTCATTGTCGACACGAACGTACAGCGTGCTTTCTAATCATATATTATTACTTAATTTGAGAGAGATGATGTACTGCTGGTCACCATTACACTCGTTTCTTGAGCAACTGACCTCTCACTTCTTCTAGTGACGGCAATGCAACATGTTGGATCCCATTAAATCAATTGGAAATTAGTTTCTCATTGATACACATTAGGCCAGTTCCTCATTCCTTCTATTGACGCAGTCTGTAATACACAACATGTCGGATCTCATTAAATCAATTGGAAATCAACATTTCTCATTGACGCCCACTAAACCAATTAGTTGAATTGGTTTCTTACTTCGTTGATGTGGTCTTCTCAGTAGTAGGAGGGGGGGGGTCGAGGCTTCGGGCGGTCCAGTTAGCAGCATGGACCTCTGGGACCTGTCCTGAGCCCTGCGCGTATTTTTTCCCGCACCCAGCAGGCGGCGCTCGGGTGGAGGCTCTTACCGGAGGGCGGAGCGTGGCCGGAGGGCTGCGTGCGCGCTTACCCGCTCACATTTGTCAGCCTGGGCCGACTTCTTTCGCCATTTTTCAATCTGTGCCGACTTCAATCACAATTTTTTCCCGCTACAACAGGTGAGCGGTTTACATGCAGAGACATGCAAAGGATAGCCATACACAAAAGTACAAGTGAAAATATATTTATTAAAGTCATTAGTGTCGAGAATTATGTAATGACTCTGTGTGAAAGAGAAAAACTCAGCCAAAAAATCTGATGCAATAGCATTGAAGGGGTATCACATTTTTTTATTAGTGATAATCAAGCAAGTTTTCAATTAAGCAGGAGGAGTAGCACATTTTAATCAAAGAAGATATTTTTAATCAATACGATTACAATCAAAATTAAAAGTTTTATTATAAAAAGTCTAACATGACCACCATAGTGGAGCTTTAATTACAAGTGCCGGTACATGTAGTTAATTGTGTACAGCAGAGAACCTGGAAGACCATGGGACAGGAACACAAGACGAAATAAAATCTATAGCACTACAAAGAAGATATTCTTAATCAAAACAACAGAAGGGGAGAATAATCTATTATTTCTCGTGACTTAATGTAGTCGAACCCCATACAATTTTCTTTCTAAGAGACACTACAAACATTACTTTGTTTTATGAAACCAACACAGAAAATATATTAAAAAATAAACTTCACCGTATAGCACTCTCCTAGCCAACAACCAGCTATAGTAATATCTGCCCTGATTTGTTGAAGTCCGGAGGCGTACGCCTGACAGTTATGAACATTTTCGAGCGCAATAGGAAAGATAAGTTCCAACATTACACAATTAATCAATTTCTTATTAAGTAATCAGCATAGACATACGGAAATAACGAGAAACAAAACAATCAACCGCTAATAGAGAACCAAAACACATCACGTAGACAGGAGGTACATGCAGGAAAATAAATGAAAAAAGAATCTATCAAAACGATAAACATGCACGGACGAATAGCAGACAAACACTTTGAACGGCACATGATGAATAACTTAATACAGCACAGAGCTAACGCTGAATAGCAGAGAAACACTCTAAACGGCGCATGTACCAACGGTAAACAACAGACACATGCAGGAAAATAATTGAAAAAGAATCTATCAAAACAAGAAACATGCACGCATGAATAGCAGAAAAACACTATGAACGGCACACCATCAACAAGTAAACAATGAAATAACGAGAAATACAATCAATAGCTAGTACAGAACCAAACATATGCACCAAAGCAAGCAAGAGGTACACAGAAGAAAATAATGAAAAAAAGCAATCAATCAAAACGATAAACATGCACGGATGAATAGCAGAGAAACGATTTGAACGATGCATCTGCCAACATGTAAACAACACACAGGAAAATAATAGTAAAACAAACTATCAAACACTACAATTTGAAATTGGAATAATATATCTTTGAACTATCATAAAATCAACCTTGCGAGCTAACAATATAGAATTTTCATCCTGCTCAGGCACTATAAACATTACCTTGACAAAGCTATCCAAACACGCAGCACAGCTATACTTTACACAGTACAACCTGACTCGAGACCCGGTGGGGTCACTCTCTCCCTCTATGCAGCCCGGTGGGGTCACACTCTCCATCTATGCAGCCCAAAGCGAGGAATCTGTTGTCAATCTGTGGGGTGGGGAAATCCTCTCTTTTTCACATTCTTTCCTCCAAAAGGAAATATTCCTACGACTGGTGTACAGAGACGATTTTTTGTTATTGATCGCAAATATACATTGGAATTATTCGACTCTCAAGAACACAATAAGAATTCTATCAAAAAACAATAGCACGTAAAAAATCTAAGAATAGACTTTTATGTCAGTGCACACTGGTTTTAGAGAAACATTATCTAAGCAAACGAGAAAATATTATCAGCTAAAGAACTTTGATAACACACATACCGTCCCCCCCTATTGCACTTTACTTTCAGTACATTGTGCTGCTTGGGTACGTCTTCGAAATGTTCATTCAATGCTTGTGAGAGAATGTAGATATCTCTGTGACAAGTCGGGAGGCGAACATCGCAGGTAGGGAGAGAGTGACCCCACCGGGTCTCGAGTCTGGTTGTACTGTGTAAAGCATAGCTGTGCTGCGTGTTTGGATAGCTTTGTCAAGGTAATGTTTATAGTGCCTTAGTAGGATGAAAATTCTATATTGTTAGCTCGCAAGGTTGATTTTATGATAGTTCAAAAGATATATTATTTCAATTTCAAATTGTAATGTTTGATAGTTTGTTTCACTATTATTTTCCTGTGTTGCTTACATGTTAGCAGATGCATCGTTCAAACCATTTCTCTGCTATTCATCCGTGGATGTTTATCGTTTTGATTGATTGCTTTTTTTCATTATTTTCTTCTGTGTACCTCTTGTTTGCTTTGGTGCATATGTTTCGTTCTGTGCTAGCTATTGATTGTATTTCTCATTATTTCATTGTTTACGTGTGGATGGTGTGCCGTTCATAGTGTTTCTCTGCTATTCATGCGTGCATCCCTACTGAAAAATCCTATATGTAGATCCTCATATGATGTTATTGGATATAGGACCTCTAAGTGGTGAAGGTACCACAGGAGTTATAGGTTTTACAGGAGCAATATAGGTATTATAGGAGATGTAGGACCTGCGTCTCCTATATGATCTGTACACTGCGTGTATGGGGACACGGTATGAAATTTGGCTGTGGCGATACATGCATACACATGCAATGAACAAAAATAATAAGAGAGGAGTACAATAAAATACCGTCTACTTCCCTTTATTTATTAATACAATTCACATTTTTTTACATTGAAGGACACAGCTGTAAAGGCTTGCAGTGCCGTGGAGCAGATGACGGAGATGCATGGGTGAGGCGTATGCCTCATCTGTTTCACAGTAAACACAAATCAGTGAAGAGCTCTGCAACGTACTTTGACGCGACTTACTTGATGTCTTTCAACATTTCCGTGACGTATCTGTTCATTTTCCCACGTCGTGTGTTTGCTGGCTCATCTGCGTTGTTCACGAAAATCGATCCGTGAAAAGCATCTGAAATTCACAAATTCGTCGTAAGTAGCAGGGCTACTGGAGCATCACATGTGACATCTTCACCCTGATAAGCGTTGGAGGTTTACCAACAGGGACACTGAGCTAACAGATAGAGATAAGGTAATAGGAATCACAATGGTAATATTCACACTGAGAGCATAAAGTAGGAGGAACCCACATGCTGGAAAGGACACTGAACAAAAAGCACGAAACATGACACTACTGGCACGCAACTAACCTTTACTTCACCAAATCTAGGGGCTTCTGGACGTATCTTCCAACACGCACACAGGAAAGGACGTCCAGGCATCACCTGTAGAGCAGAATAACACATCCACAGCAGTTCAGTGCACCAGAGGCGCCCAGAGCCACAACGAAACGCGAAAATCCGGATGCGAGAACAAATGCACCGACCTCAACGAACTTTGCAAGCGAAATGGACGCCAGAGCGCCAGAGCCCCGCCTGGTGGCGGCGGTGGAAGGGAACGAAGATGCATGCTGTTCAGGCGCTCCTCGCACTATGGCAAGAGAATGGAAAGTCGCTCGAAGACGGGACTAATACTATCGGAAAGAAGACGCTTTCCCTGTCGAAAAGAGACCTCAATCGCCTTTCTACGCCAACAAAAACCCGATATCCAGAAAAATGCCCCCGGTCCTATGTATAAGAGGGCCGCCGTTGCCACGGTGTCCTAACTCGGGAACAGAGAGGGATAGAAAGGTGCCGCAAGTTTCTACGCGTTGCCTATGTCGAGTGCGTTTATCCATTAAGAGGAAAGTCACATCCGCCGGGAGCTTGGAACCTGAAAACGGGGACAAAGTCAGGAAATGGTGGTCGGTGTCAGGAATTTCGAGAATGACGCCTTAACCGCTGGAAATGGACGGGTGGTTTGAATGAGAAAGTTGTAGAGCAGAGAACAGAGCATATGCACACAAAATTTCGAGTGAATCGGACGTGGGGTATGCGAGTTGGGACTCCGAACAGTGGGAAGCGTTTCACAGTTGCGCTAGCCAGACTGGTCGCATCGTCATACTCTTAAGCTGATATCGCGAGAACGGAACTTCGCGCGTCTACGGGATCAACGCTGTTTGAAAGAGCACATCGAGACTGTCACAACGAAGGGAAACACGACCATGTCGCAACAAGGGGAACATTTTGGGGGAAAAAAGCCGTCGGTCCCATGTACTGGGAGGCCAGTAAATGCGGAAACCTGTAACTCGAGAACCGCTAAAGTTGGAAAAGTGTGGTAAATTTTACCACGTGCACCGCGTCGATAACAGTATACTCTCCAAAGATACATCATGTCCGACGCGAGCTTATTTCCGAAAAAGGGCCCCGAAGTTCGAAAAAAACGGCGTATCTCACGCGTCTCCTCGTACAACTTCTAAACCACTAGAGATCAGCTGCTAGTGTGATTTGAGCGGTCGTAGAGCTATTCCAGACCTGTTCGGACCTAAATTTTGGTCTCGATCCGACAAACGGGGCGAAAGCTACGGGACTTTGGAGGTGTCGGAAGCACCGGCGGGGGCCTTGAATTTCCAAATATCTCGGCAACTGTCAGGATTTCTCAGAAGCCACGAGCATGCAGGCGAAGGGGGAAGAAACGGGAATTCGTCACAAAAAACCGCGTCCCGATACTACAGCTGCAGGCCAAGACAAAGCAATGTCGCTGGATGGGGTTCAACAACCACTGGACGGTTGAAAAACGCCGAGTAGTGTAATATGTCAAATGTGTGCATGGAACGCACGCATCATTTTATGTTTGATGTTTGGTCGATCAATAATGGACTTGTATGTATGTTCCAAACATGAATCGAACATCAGTTATTTTAAGCTGCAGCTTAAAATAACTGATGAAACACCCATATCAGCCCTCCTAAAATCACTATAAAATTTTTACATGTAAAAATTTTATATTGATTTTAGGAGGGCTGATATGGGTGTTCCTGCACGTTCTTGCTTGTTTCAGGGTTTCATAGACTTATAACTGGTCGACAAAGGATGACTCATATGTGGCCGTATGTGACCCTGTATGACTCCTGCATGGTCTACATATAGGACCCGTGTAACTCCTCCTTTCTCAATGCAGGAACTTATGGGTCCTGCATGGTCCTACATGACTTCTGCATGGGCTCGTTTAGGATCCCATAATGGCCTACACAGGAGTTATATAGGACCTTATGGCTCCTACATGACTCCTGCATGGACTCGTATAGGATCCCATAATGACCTACACAGGAGTTATATAGGTTCCTAAATAACCCATAAGGATCCTGTAGCATCCTATATAATTTTACACAGGACCTATATGAATTACTTATGGGTTTTTTCAATAGGGATGTTTCTCGTTTTGATAGATTCTTTTTCAATTATTTTCCTGCATGTGTCTGTTGTTTACCGTTGGTAGATGCGCCGTTTAGAGTGTTTCTCTGCTATTCATTCACGCATGTTTCTCGTTTTGTTAGATTGTTCTTCAACTATTTATCCTTTGTGTACCTCTTGTTTACGTGTTGGATTTTGGCTCTCTATTAGCTGTTGATCTTGTTTCAATAATATTTTCTTGTCTGTTGTTTACACGTTGGCAAATGCGCCGCTTAGAGTGTTTCTCTGCTATTCAGTGTTAGCTCTGTGCTGTATTAAATTATTCATCATGTGCCGTTCAAAGTGTTTCTCTGCTATTCGCCCGTGCATGTTTATCGTTTTCATTCTTTTTTCATTTATTTTCCTGCATGTACCTCTTGTCTACGTGATGTGTTTTGGTTCTCTATTAGTGGTTGATTGTTTTGTTTCTCGTTATTTCCGTATGTCTATGCTGATTACTTAATAAGAAATTGATTAATTGTGTAATGTTGGAACTTATCTTCCCTATTGCGCTCGAAAATGTTCATAACTGTCAGGCGTACGCCTCCGGTCTTCAACAAATCAGGGCGGATATTATTATAGCTGGTTGTTGGCTAGGAGCGTGCTATACGGTGAAGTTCATTTTTTAATATATTTTCTGTGTTGGATTCATAAAACAAAGTAATGTTTGTAGTGTCTCTTAGAAAGAAAATTGTATGGGGTTCGACTAGATTAAGTCACGAGGATGATTTTATGACAGTTAAAATAATAGATTATTCTTCCCTTCTGTTGTTTTGATTAAGAATATCTTCTTTGTAGTATTATAGATTTTATTTCGTCTTGTGTTCCTGTCCCATGGTCTTCCAGGTTTTCTGCTGAACACAATTAACTACATCTATCGGCACTTGTAATTAAAGCTCCACTATGGTGGTCATGTTAGACTTTTTATAATAAAACTTTTAATTTTGATTGTAATCGTATTGATTAAAAATATCTTCTTTGATTAAAATGTGATACTCCTCCTGCTTAATTGAAAACTTGCGTGGTAATCACTAATAAAAAATGTGATACCCCTTCAATGCTATTGCATCAGATTTTTTGGCTAAGTTTTTCTCCTTCACACAGAGTCATAACATAATTCTCGACACTAATGACTTTAATAAATATATTTTCACTTGTACTTTTGTGTATGGCTATCCTTTGCATGTCTCTGCATGTAAACCGCTCACCTGTTGTAGCGGGAAAAAATTGTGATTGAAGTCGGCACAGATTGAAAAATAGCGAAAGAAGTCGGCCCAGGCTGAAAAAATGTGAGCGGGTAAGCGCGCACGCAGCCCTCCGGCCACGCTCCGCCCACCGGTAAGAGCCTCCACCCGAGCGCCGCCTGCTGGGTGTGGGAAAAAATACGCGCAGGGCTCAGGACAGGGTCCAGAGGTCCATGTTGCTAACTGGACCGCCCGAAGCCTGGACCCCCCCTCCTACTACTCTTCTCCACACAACACGGCGGGGCAAAGTTTCGCGAAGGCAGCTTCCCTGCATAACTTCCAACTCAGTCAGTGAGAAGGAGTCGGCTTTTACACGTTGAACGAATTGGCAGTCTGGTTTCTGATGGAATCTCATTAACGAATGAGATCGTGTCTACTATTTCCAGCAGGGATGGTGCAAGCCAAGAAGAATCTTGTCGTTCACTCTTAGAAATGAACTTCAGCGTAGCTTAAAGTGGATCATCATCTGGAATGATATCGTTATCTGCCATGAATTGTTAAAAAGGGGAGGTGTATGCCTGTTTTGTGACACTTATGCTGTCCATAATTGCCACAAAAAGGTTTAAGTCTCCCGTTTTCAACGAATGAGGGCAATAACAAAAGAGGTTGGCGAGTTGGTATACGTAAGATATTCTGGAATGTACACAAACGGCAAGGATGAAGGATGGGGACATCCAGATTTTCAAAATGGAATCCCGCGATATGTATGCATCTGTCGAGTGAATAACTTCGCGTGGTGCGTTTTAGTATTCATGTTAAATGCTTGGTTTGAAAAGAATATCGTGACGGAAGCATTTTCTGTGCTCCTTTAACAGCTTTATCCGGTGGCGACACTGGCGATGCTGGCGGCGCTGACGACTCTGCCGGTGGCAGCGACGGAGGGGTACAGTATGATCCTCCCAGTGGTGTGGCCTCCGCGGACAGCCCGTCTTCAACAACTTCGTCTACGACAAGTACCACTACAACAACTACGACAAGTAAGACGTACTGAGCTGCATAGCACGACGGCTTTCCTCCAAGCTAGAAAATGCTGCAACATTATATCTAAACTTTCATTATCGTTCACCAATAGGAACTGCACTTCAAGCTCCGTCGTATATAATTTTTTTAAGGAACTGCTCATAATGAGTGAACGTACATCACTTGCACTAGTTCGTTAGGTACTTTATATTTGATGTTGGAAGTGCGCTTCCAACATCAGTGGAAGAACAATTCATCTGTCTTTACCCACGAGCGCTACTGGTTGCATCATATGCATCTCTCATAAATGCCTAACGGATCGCGCCTTTGTTCTCTACACAGAACGAACAACTCCAACTTCACCCGAAATGCACCTCCTCGTTCATGTAAAATGAGTTTCTCAATTTTGTCTTCCTATTACGAAAATTAGTGAAACCAAAACAATCGATAGACGCACCCATTTTTGTGACGAAGATTTGGAAAACCTGCCCTCCTACGTAGATAGAGTCGCTCTTCTGACTGGAAGAAAGGTGAGGGTTTCTCTGACTTTCCTGGGGGTTTCTTCAGTTGTTGGAGAAAAGTCAGTTATGGCAGCCGGCTATGATCCGGGGCGTCCCATGGCTCCGCCCGAGGTAACGCCCGTAGATACTGGACGACGGAAACAACAACTGGAAGCTTATCTGAACAACAATTTCGACGTGAAATTGTGATTATGTGCTCGATAAATTCGGCACAAGTTCAACACTGACATTCATGTGGGCCTGTTTGCTGTTTTCAATGCAACTGCAAGAATGGAATCGTTCGTGCAACAACGTGAGATGTGGTATGCGTTCGAGCATATACCTGCAGAGGATTGGTATTCAAATGAAGGAGACCATGTGTCTTGCCAGACATCCTGCACGAGATTCATTTTCTACCGCATCGCAGCGTGACCGCAATGAATCATGCACGAATGTATCGTGACCATTCGAATTGCACTGCCTGCATGCCCAAGAATTAGGGACAAAACGTAAAGCAGGCTTCACCTAAAACGACTTCAATAGAGCCTGTGTATTCTAGAACGAAAAGCGCGTGTTACATATTCTGCTGTCAGCGCTTTGCATTCGTTCTCTAATTGCATCTTGCCTCTGCCAGGACAAAGCTTTTGAGCAATTTTTTGGGCATGAATAGTGGCATCTTCAAGGTTCCATTCGGGTTCCAAATTTTGAACCTGTAAAGGAGCCTTCCATCGCCGGACGAGAACGTTGCGGCGAAGCCTACGTTCAAGGCCACGCGCAACCACAGGTTTGGGAAATGGCTCAGCGCAGAAGAGACTAAAAGAGAAGATAAATAAGAAATAACAATACGGATTTGTGTGTAACATCACGTGGTAAGGGTATAGGATATAAAAAACTAAAAACTTGACAGCTGTTGACATCGTTGAGGTTGTTATAAAGAGCAAACGTGTGTACATTATGGCTGTTACGAAGTCTGTTGGTATCTGCTAAACTGTGAGCAATCAAACAAAACATAAAATAGAGTTGTGGTCGGAGTGAACGGCACAACAACCATAAATGATGACGATGAGATGGGGTGTTTCACCGCGGAGGTGCGTACCCTACACCACTGCTCGTGGAACGTTATGTGAAGATAATGAAGGAAGGAAGCAACTACAAAAAAGAACTAAAATGAACGGCAGAAAATAGACCAGCGACAGCTTAAGACGACATGTACTACTTCGCACAGGAAAATGTGATATCTGAGGTTCTACGATGTGCTGACGTTGTCAAACCAAGTTTATCGAGGATAGGTTCATAATTATAGACACCATTGTGTCGGTCATAGAGAATGTACAATGACTCCAAGGGCTTCGATGCTGTCATTGGGTCCATCTTTGAAAATTAGTGAAGCTAAATAAGTATACCATTTTAGTTAGCCATCGAACACTGATGCGACCGGCTAGGAGAGATATCCGAGAGGCTTCGTTTTCGTTTCTTCTTTCTCGATCGATCCTTTTTTCTTTTTTTTTTTTTTGGGGGGGGGGCTTATTAATACCTGAAGACAATTTATGATACAGCTATAGGATGTCACGCTTCCTCACAAACGCAGGAGCCTCTCTAGCGAGGAAAACGCAATTGTAAAAGGCGGCCACTTGGCCCATTTGTATTATAACACATTACTCTGCTCTCTTTTGATCACAGTAATGCTCGTTGCCTTGTCAATGTCATCTGCATTTTTTAGATAATGTAGATTTGTCGTTCACCTCGAAACTACAACAACAAAAAACTTAAGAGATCACGACTTTCTGTTGTTTGAGTTTGAGTTTGATTTGCGATTTTCTTGCGACTTTCTGTTGTTCCCATCTCTCAAAATGTATCTATCAAAATCCATCAAAGTAAGCAACAATTTCAGACCACGAAAAAAAAAAGGAAAATGTTGTCCTGCGTTCCTGTCTTTTATCTTCCATACTTAATACAGCTAACGCCGTAGTGGATCAAATCTATCCCTATTGCAGCCTAATACTGCGTGTTTTTCGACAGCCGTACTCTTGGCTTTTCTTTTCGTCTGTGGAGAGTGTGCTAGCAGGTGTGCTGTCTTATCAGCGTTCTTCTGAAGATTTACAATATTGATCCAGCCGTACATGCTCGCGCTTTCAGCATAGAACTGCTTGGGACTGTGTTGTTCGCCATCGCGTCTTTTTTCATTCGTACATCTTTGTTTCTGTAGGTGAAAAGAAAAGTTATTGACTGGTTGATAAGCAACTGCGTGCACCACGTAAAAGTCAATCGTGTAGCACCGATTGCTAGTACGTATGAGTCGAATAAGTACGAATGAAGCACGATCAACATTTTATTTACACATCAGAGTCTTCATGTTGGGAAAAACTTCGCATGGCTGCATATGCGATCACAATGTCCTCCTTTCAACGTTGAAGCCAAAATAAACGGGGGCATTTCAAACCACCTTACTCAAACTGTGACGCAACATTTGCGTCAGCTGGATCGAGTCGTCTGGATCGGGTCGTCCGGATATTTGGACGTCGTTCCCGATTTCCGTTCTTAGCTCACCTCTCGTCAAAGAGTCCACATCTAACACGCGTGACACGCGCTGTTCGAGTTCGAGTTCGACACTTAAACGTGGCCTCTTTCCTCTTGTCTCTTGGATGCCACCTTCTTCCCAGTACGTGACGTCACGTTTCTGATATCTCCTAGCCTGTAGCGCTGATGAATTTCCTTCTATCCTTTAACATATCCTATGTTGCGTCCCATTTGTTTGCTGGCCGATTATGTAGGTTCTCTAAGGCACAGTTTTTCTTTTCTAGTCCTTGGGTAGAAAACCGTCCTTGTCAGCACTGCTGCATGTGGCTCATCGCGGCGTGATGCAAAAAAAAACATGCATATACGGGGTCACGCTCTCCTGTCCGTACCCCTTGCATTTGGTTCCCAGATCTAGAAACACAGTTAGTACGTTTAACGTCTCCTGACGCAGATATTTCCCTGCAGTATCTTGCTCAAATTCTTTTACCACACCTCTGAAAAGATCCTATAACTGTGCTCGATCATCTCTGCTGTCCGATGAGAGGACTAGGGTCACAAGGCGTGGTAGATTCTCAAGAAGTAAATCGACATTCTTTCCTGTTAACGATGTGAATTTAGCAACTGCGGTTTTGCTGTCAGTGAGCAGTCTGACGTTCGCACCAGATCCCTTTATAATGTCCACCAGTTTTCTCACAGATGTGTAATATATTCCTTGCATATTCTCATACAGATTATGGATTACCGTTCTTGCAATTATTCGTTCTACGGCGTACAGGCAGTCTGAAGACATATAGGAAAGCCCATCTGTTCGTACTCCAGTCGCAGACTCCCAGAATTCTCAGCCGCAGAGCTATACGGGCACAAAAGCTCTTGCATACAAGAACAATAGCAAGAACGCGCGCAGAGTGAATAAGCTTTGGCAACGTCCTAGCATACTTCCTACTCAAGACAAGACCGCAGTGCTTTCAGCTCCAGTAGATATCTTGATGAACAAGGAATGATTTCATTGGATGAAGTATGGAAGGAAAAAAAAGTCACTAAAATCAAACAAAACAATATGATAAGTCGTAACTTTTGTGCACGGGTTTCGTTGATAGCTGCTGTAATCGCTTTTTATCTTCCTAACAAGCAAACGGAGTCGTGCAGGACTGGCAAACAGCACTTCCGAGAAATAGATGAGAAGTCTTCCTTCGAAGACGTTTTCGTTTGGTTTTCATTCAAGCGTTTCACTGCACAGCCGAATGGTTCTTCGTCATGCTGTAACACTAAGCGGCATGCTCCTACTTCTGATTTGGGAGTTCAAAAACAAGTCAAGGACGTTTAGCATTCAAAACGCACCCACATACACAAAATTTCGGTCTGCTGAAGTGAAATTAGCATGCGGCAAGCAAGACAATGTATCAGCGAACCGAACCGGCGTCGATACCTGGGAAGAACATGGCGGGCGGAGGAGTGAAAGGGAGAAAAATAAAGAGGGCGATGGAAGGGTTGTCGCTACTTCCCAAAGAGCGATCGAGGGACTTTAGGCGGCGGGGCTGCGCAGCGCCACCAGACGGGAGAGATGCCGATCCGATAACCGCGCCTCGTCTGCTAGCTCCAAATGCGTCGACGGGGCAGCGCTTTCCTCCGAATGCGGAGTGCGAATGCATGGACCAGTGAATGGTCAGAACACCTCAGGAAAAACACATCGGGAACAATCGAGAAAGTGTTGATAAGCTTATCAACGCTTTCTAGATTGTTCCTAAGGTGTTGTTCCGCCCTCTACGCTTCCCTGCCCAGGCGAATGTGCGCAGTGATTGAGAGTGGAGGGGCACCACCGCGTTACTGAGGTCCCGTGTTCCACAGCGTTTCTTTTCCTCATTTTGTATAAATTTATTATTTCTTTTTTTTTATCCTAGCCAGCAAGCAAGGCTTGCTTGCTTCACATAACACCAGTAAATAAAATGAGGTAGTCCCTCGCTTGTGCCAGTTTCACGGTGCAGCCGTGGTCCCTTGCATTACTGTGACACCTTTTACAAAAAGTCCTGACGACCGCAGGAACTGCTCAAATGTGGCCTAATTTCGGTGTACTTATGTTTTAAAATCAGTAAACAGGAACAAAAGGAAACAAGTTACAATTCCCATTCCACTCCGCATTCCGAGGAAAGCGCTGCCCCGTCGACGCATTTGGAGCTAGCAGACGACGCGTGGTTATCGGATCGTCATCTCTCCCGTCTGGTGGCGCTGCGCAGCCCCGCCGCCACCAGGGGAACGGAAGTGAGGCGAAGGCGACGGTAGCACAGCAACTTGGTTCGGTAACCCACTTTTACGGGGGCTGGAGATATCAAACAAGTATGTCGCAAGCAGTACATCATGAGCCGTGCAGCAGTGGCCGGTGAGCGGCCACTGTAAGAAAAAAATAAATAAGGAAACAGAGAGAGAGAGAAACTTCAGTAGTTGCGTGGCATCGGCGAGTCCCGCAAAAGAAGCTGATTTATCGCTCTCAAAGAATTTGTACGCGGAAGGTGGACGGTTGTTGTGCTGTAAGGCCTACAGACTAATTTATTTATTTACCCTCGCGGCCATGAGGCAATACAAACGGGAGGTTAACACTTGGTAGAACAATGTTAACAAAGCAGCATGCAACATTTACAACCATATCAAAAAATTGCGCAGATACGTGGAGGTAAATAAACAAGTACATGAAACAGTTTGGTCAACTAGAGCAAACAATGACAACACGTACGACGTGGAAATTGAAAAATGACTATGAAGCGCAACAGTCATGTCAGCCAGACGCGTGAGCTTTCCACTTCATCTCCCCCTCTTCGTCCATTCACCGAGCAAAGTGCCGCCAGGTAGGCAGGCAGATCGCTCGAATTCCTACGTCACCCCACTCCCCCCCAGCGGTCGCATAAACGTTTCTTAAATCGTATGGCATCGGTAATGGAATGCATATAAGCTCTTAGGATTAACGATCCTCTTAGGAATTATTATGATAATCAATTTTGTGAAACAAACACTCACAAGTTATTATTCGGCGAGTAGAAAGCCGACGCAGATTGAGGTTATGTATGGTAACATGAAAAACTTAGTGCGGCATCCCCCATTGTTCTTCATAGAACCCCGCTTCATTGTCCCTGATGTTTTGCACATGAAGGTGCGAATAGTCGAGCGGCTTCTTGAAAACCTGCTCTTGGAAATGCAGGACGTATACACTGCTATACACTGCTAATAAGTGTGCCACCCGAAAGGAAAAGACACGTTCGTGAGAAAGCTGGTGGACATTATAAATGGATCTGGTGCGAATGTCAGACTGATCACGGACAGCAAAACGGAAGTTCCTTAATTCACATCATTAACAGGAAAGAATGCCGATTTACTTCTTGAGAATCTACCACGCCTTGTGACCCTAGTCCTCTCCTCGGACACCAGAGATGAACGAGCACAGTTATGCATGGGCGCCGTCAGGGGAGGGGGGGGGCACTTGCCCATCCCTGACTCATGATTTTTCTTTTTTTCGTTTTGTGACTTTGCCAGAGCCCTGCCTACGTGGCGAAGGCTGCACATCTCTGAAAGTTCCCGCCGTATTTCTCATACTTTTCTTTTTCGCAGCACACGACCTCTCCCAAATGTGCTGCGGTGTCCAAGCACTGAAAGCTCCAGCCACATAATAAGGCATGCGTTGCGTTATCATTAATAAATTTATGAGAATAAATTGCTGATGGCACTGGTGGTACTCGGAATCATTGCTCAAGAGAGCTGTCGAACGGCACCCATCCCGGGGGGACTGTGCAGAGGCGATCGGGCCCGAGATTTTTGCCCCTCCCTGAAAAATTGCCTAGCGGCGCCCCTGCAGTTATGGGATCTTTTCAGAGGTGTGGTAAAAGAATTTAAGCAAGATACTGCGGGGAAAGATCTGCGTCAGAAGACGTTAAACGCCCTAACTAAGTTTCTAGATCTGGAACCAAATGCAAGGGGTACGGACAGGAGAGCTTGACCCCGTATATACATGTTTTTTTCGCATCACGCCGCGATGAGCCACATGCAGCAGCGCTGACTAGGATGGTTTTCTAGCCAAGGACTAGAAAAGAAAAACTGTGTCTTAGAGAACCTACATAGTCGGCGAACAAACTAATGGGACGCAACATGGGATAGGCTAAAATATATGTTAAAGGATAGAAGAAAATTCATCAGCGCTACAGGCTAGGAGATATCAGAAACGTGACGTCACGTACTGGGAGGAAGGTGGCATCCAAGAGACAAGAGGAAAGAGGCCATGTTTAAGTGTCGAACACGAACTCGAACAGCGCGTGTCACGCATGTTAGATGTGGACTCTATGACGCGAGGTGAGCTAAGAACGGAAATCGGGAACGACGTCCAAAGATCCAGACGACGGCAAGCTGAGGCAAATGTTGCGTCACAGTTTGAGTAAGGTGGTTTGAAGTGCCCCGGTTTATTTTGGCTTCAAAGCTAAAGGAGGACATTGTGATCGCATATGCAGCCATGCGAAGTTTGTCCCAACATGAAGACTCTGATGTGTAAATCAAATGTTCATCGTGCTTCATTCGTATTTATTCCAGTCATATGTACTAGCAACCGATGCTACACAACTGACTTTTACGTGGTGCACGCAGTAGCTTATGAAGCATTCAATATACTGTTCTTCACACCTACAGAAACTGCTGAAAGCGCGATCTGAAACCGCAGTACCGCTGAAAGCGCGATCATGTACGGCTGGATCAAGATTGTAAATCTTCAGAAGAACGCTGATAACACAGCACACCTGCTAGCACCCTCTCCACAGACGAAACGAAAAGCCAGGAGTACGGCTCCCGAAAAACACGCGGCATTAGGCTGCAAGAGATTTGATCCACTACGGCGTTAGCTGTATTAAGTATGGAAAATAAAAGACAGGAACGCAGACACGATATTTGTCTTTTTTTCGTTGTCTGAAATTGCGCTTATTATGATGGACTTTGATAGATACATTTTGAGAGGTCACAGCAACGGAAAGTCGTCAGATAATCGCAAATCAAACTCGGACTCAAAGAGAAAGTCGTGATTTCTTACGTTTTTTTTGTGTGTTTGTTGTTGTAGCTTCGAGGTGAACGACAAATCTACATTATCTAAAAAATGCAGATGCATTGACAAGGCAACGAGGATTATTGTGACCAAATGAGAGCAGAGTAATGTGTTATAATACGAATGGGCCAAGTGACCCCCTTTTACAATCGCGTTTTCCTAGCTAGAGAGGCTCCTGCGTTCGCGAGGAAGCGTGACATCCTATAGCTGTATCATAAATTGTCTTCAGGTATTAATAAGCCCTCCCCCCTCCACCTCCCCCCCCCCAAAAAAAAAGAGAAAAGGAGAGAGCGAGAAAGAAAAAAACGAAAACGAAGCCTCTCGGATATCTCTCCTAGCCGGTGGTATCAGTGTTCGATGGCCAACTAAAATGGTATACTTAATTAATGATGAAAGATGGTGGTCACTGAAAAGGTTAGCCAGATGTAGGGATCGAACCCACATGTTCTGGACTACCGGTCCTGGGCTCTACCAATTGAGCCTCTCCAGCGACTTTCGGGGTGCGTCATCTGAAGGGACGACAAACCAGCCACTCACTCACTCCTTTCACTCTTACATTTTTTGCTCACTCATACACACATTCATACGACGGAAATCGACGCAAGCGGAACCTGTTGAACGAGAGAGAGAAACTGATGTTCTGAGGCTGGAACAACATGGAAGGGACAGATACAAACAAAGCCTCAAATTGCCTAAGAAATCAACGATGAAAGATGAAAGTCACGGAAAAGCTTAGCCAGCTGTAGGGATCGAACCCACATCTTCTGGGTTGCCGGTCCAGGGCTTTACAAATTGAGCTAAGCTAACACGCCTTCCCAGCGACTTCCAGGGTGCATCATCTGAAGGGGCAAGCCAGCAACTCTCTCTCACTCATCCTCCTTTCACTCTTACATTTCACTCACACACCTCACTCACATGCCGTTGATAAGGTTATCGTGCCTATCGGAACCAATCGCACTAGTGCGTGACTTCTAATCTCATCCACTGATTGGTTCCGGTTGACACGAGTCGACGCAAGCCACGTCACTTGAGTGCGGCCAACAACGGCAAGCTACCTCGACCCCCCCCCCCCCACCACCACCACCACCACCACGTTACCAACGTTACCAGCGGCCTGCTACAACTCTCTGTTGTCTGCCAAACGTGGACGAATGACTGATTCTTGCCACTAATCTTGTAGTAGATCACCGCTCCAATGCCTATCGAAAGTGCATCCTCCGCCAAGTAGACGGTCTTGCTGGGGTCCAAGTGTGTCGAAGGATCGGTAGGCGGGACATAGCGCCTATTATCCTGAAGCACTTTAGCACATTTAAGTGAAAGGAAATCTCTTAATTCCTCAAAAACACAATCAAAGCTGAGCACAGATTCGGAAATGTCTTCACAGTACTCTCCACTATCCGAAGTACCCAACAAAACAAATGGACGCCCAGAGCTCGGTCACGGTTTCCGGGGCTGGCATATTAGCAAAAGTCAAGGCGATCTGCGGTGATGGGTGAAACCTCTTTGCCTGTGCGACTTGTTCTACATGTTCGACCTCTACTGACGCCTTTGAAGCCGTTGAAGAGCGTTTCAAGTTGCAGAGTTGATTAACTAGAGTCTGCTACTTCCACCAAACCCTCACATTTCAACGGCATCCAATGATTAGGAAGTGACTTTGTTGAGAGTTATTGAGCAGTGGGATCTAGGCTCAGCTTTCCCAGCTTAAGTCATATATCCCTCCATTATATTACACAGTAATAGTGTGTCGACCATTAGTCGAACCTCTGTCGCGGTGGCGTTTATGCCAATACTTGATCCTCATCTCGAAAAGTCGTCACAGTGTTCGCAAGGGATGGACCAATAGAATCTCCGAATCCTCGAATCCCAGTGCCCAAAACGGCGAATAGGAGCATTTCGATCCACCAAGCACATTTATTTGTATATTTTTAAAGGTTGCGCCTCCGGTGTCCACAGAAAACCAAATAGATCTGTGTGGTGTGTGGTTGAATTGTTCTGGACTGAAGGAGTTCAGGAAGGAACTCTCCCATTACACGCTTAAAGGCAATATGGTTTCGGTTTTGATCGTTTGTTACTTTTATTGAAACAATGTATACTCGGGAGTTTCTCCTGCAGTCGATGAAACAACGTCATAGTTTACATTTACGAAGTAGATTCTAGAATCGTAGGCGTGGTGGAGTCGCAGAACCGTCTTTGGATTCGGATTGGTAAAATTGTGGACTCGTCCTACTTCTAGTCCTTACCTGTCGACGGCCATAAAACGCATGAGAAGTTCCCTTCTGCACACGCGTTGGCTATGTACCATTTAGAAACCAACTGTACAGCTTTCCTTTGTGAAACTACAGGAACACTCGACAATGGAACATTTCTTGTGTTCCCGAATATCGGCACTTGGCACTTTACTTACATGTGTTGATGTGGGTGTTGTTTGTGTGTCTTCTTGTGTCGTTGTCCTTGTTTAGACTGCTCCTTGTTCTCCGAGACGGGTGTTGTTCGCGTTGACGAGGCTCTCGTTCTGCCTGGAGAAAGGCTTCGGCGATACGTAAGGCATTATTGATACCAACGACACTTGTTGAGCAAAGCGAGCTTTGAGTCGCTGATCCTGTAAAGTGGTAATGAAAGCCGTGAAAAGCAAGGAACGTGCAAGAGTCTTATTTTTGTATTCGCATAATGTTACGCCGGACCGCTGGATGCAAAGACATTGGCGTTTCGTCTTCAAAGTTTTACACGTTTTTTTAATGTCCGGTTACGTCTGTTGGAAATATTCGATGGGACTTCTCTCATCACTTGCGGACGGATCAACGAGACTCGAACCGTGACACTCTGTGCTCCCTAGAATCGCTACGAATTGTCCAATCGACAACTGGCGTGTTTCCAAAAATGAAGGAGGCACACGTGAAGGCATCTCTTCCGGCTAAAGGCCAAAAGTCCGTCGCACAAAGAGCCTCGAAGTCCCAGCAGATGCTTGCACAGACTGAGTAGCACACGAACGTCTGCAGTAGCAGATGAAGCAAGGAACTTTGACTGATAGTATTCATTAAAATCAAGTTATTCGCAGTGCGGTTCCAAACTCGAAAACCTCAGTCGTACTGACTCGTGTCAGATGTAGATGTTCAGCATTGCCCCGCTTTTAGTGTTTGTCATCTAACTCATCATGTAAATCTGTTATCCTGGATCATCTGATTGCTCATAATTGTAGATAGCTTTTAACTGCCGCACTCACTTGTTATCGTCATCCTCCCCTCTCTCTCTTATCCTCATCTCTCACACACTCACCGTAGTTATAGCACTCTTTTCCCTTTACCGCTTTCGTGCCACTACACCCATACTGTCTCTCTCTTTGACGTGCGCGGGTTGGGAACGCGCACCATTCAGTATCGCCGGCTAGCACAACTCCACCCGTTATGCGCCTTTAGACGCAAAACATACCGATCACTTGGTAAGACGATGGCAAAAAGTAAATGAACTGAAAAATTACTATTTGGCAATAGAAATTGATATCGATTAGCTGTAGTCCGTTCCATCAAATTAACGCATCAATGTAACTCATACCAAATTTTATTTTAACTCATAATTCACTTCCGGTCATAAAAATCCTAATATCTGCATAAGAACGAATCCTGCACCAATGGCGGGAGAGTACAAATGTTGTGCTGCTGTACAACTGTTTATGCACGTTGGCCCCACACAGTTCCCATTGAATCCATTTCACGAGGCGCACTTAACCTTCAACATGGCAAACAAATAGGAGCTAGAGTAACACGTAAATATGAGCAGAGTGCCACTGATGCTTTCATATTCAATTACAGCTACGAGGCGTCCCCTGACCGACGAAGAACTCACTGAACTGGCTGAAACGCGTCCGATCACAGTCCTCTTCGTCGGTGACCACAGCCACAGTACGATATCGAAGGAACAATTCCTGATATATGCACAAAGCCAGCTTAATATGGTAAGTGTGAAACAGATGTACGTACTGCATATGGTGGGAATGTGTAGAGAGAGGGTATGTTTCTCACATTGTGGGAGAGGTTGTCTTCATGATAGAGCTTGCTGTGAAAGCTATAGAACTCTGTACTTTTTTTAAGCAAATGGATACGAAATACTTCATTGAGTCCACTTCCTGAGGTTCACCGGACCCCAAACTCAACAAAATGAACTTGTCCCGAATTCATCAACTAGGATGCATTCTACTTGCTGAGTGATTGTCCTGCTTGTCCTACCGTTTCAGGAAAACAACTTGATTTGATCATGATGATGATGGTGATTACCCAGCCAAATACGCGCCCTCCACTATGCAAAAAAAACACCAGAGTACCTAAAGTCAGGTGTAGCAGGTATGCGTCTGCTCTACCGGGTGTTTAACGAAAGGACCTCGGCTGAATAATTCGTAAACAGGTGGTACCAAAGCGGACCTTTCTTTTTGGTTAAGACATCTGCCGTGAACTGAGTTGTGAGCGGCTCATTTGCATACTCTCACGAATAAAATACACATCCCATTTTTCAATTTTATTTCACACACCTACGGTATATCTGTTTTATGTATGGGGACCTTGAGCGAGAAAAATTCGTAAAAAAAAAACTCGTCGACGCATAGGACTTTTTCGAGCAATTAATCGGTTTCGGTTTACATATTTCTTGCGCGGAGTAGTGCACCAATGTGCTCTTTCAATCAGCTATCCGGCTATCTATGTCGTGTTCATCCGATTAGTACATAACACGGGGCGACGGAAGATTAGGAACAGCAGCAAGATACGCATCGCTATGCTTGGCATTCTATATGAACGTGACACGTTTGTTTTTTGTTTCTTTGAATATGTTTCGCTGAAGGTGCCGATACGGGAAACAGTTGTCTTGAATGCGTGCCAAGTAAACTTTAAAAATTAGGATGATTGACTACTTAGTGAGCGTGTCCATATGATCCGCTCACGACTCAGTTGATGACCCATGTCCCAAGCATGTTTACGAAAAAGAAATTTCTTCGATGGCCCCACCTCTTTACGAACTATCCAGCCTGGAGACCTTCGTGAAACAACCGGTATATGCCGCACTGCAAGAATGCCGTCTACTCTACACCCTTTCTCCTGTAGGACGATATATGTGCAACTGACTTCCCGCTGTCTTAATGACCGGCTTCCTGACCATAAACGAAGCGAGAAATGCAGAAACTCCGATGTCTACCTTCATCATCTAAGTTTCCGGTCATGTAGACTAACACGAGTACTGTTTGCCATGAGACCATCGACAAACAAACAAAACCTCTTGCATTTAATAAGTTCTTTGCTTCTGTATTTACGCGTGAGGACGCGTCTTCTGTGCCGTCTCTCCCTACTCTTACTCATGAAATGATGCCACCCGTCGTGATTAATGCTGATGGAATAGTGAATATCATTGACAGATTAAAGCCCCCTTGCCGCAGGTATTGACGACATTAACGCAAAAGTACTCAACAGCATTAAAAACCCCTGCAGTAGCTTCCTGTCCCTCATTTTCTCCCAATCATTACTAACTGAAGCCGTGCCCAGCGACTGCAAGGTAGGCAAGCTCGCCCCGATCTTTAAATCTGGCGAACGTAACCAGCTGACGAACTATCGTCCCATTCGCCTTACTAATGTCTGTTCAAAAATAATGAAACACGTCCTATTTTCAAACCTAATATCGTTCTTGGAAACTAATAACCTTCTCTCACCATTCCAACACGGATTCCGCAAAAATTACTCTCTGCACTAGATTATTCTTTCTACTTCAACGTTCGGGGAATAACTGTACCATAAGGGAAGCGAAAAACAAAACCGTAAAACAACCTTGTCTGCCACGGAGTTTTCTTCCGTGTTTTGTTCATTTCTAACAGCTCAATGAATCACCATATCCGGCGACATATTCTCTTCTGAAGAGCTGTCTATGCGACTTCCTCTCCCCGCTCCATATCTCTTGACCTTATATATTTGCAGGGGTGTGATTTCTGAGCCGATTGCGCATTTTTGCGCCCGGGCGATGTCCTGCTACATTCTGTTAAAAAAAGTCAAAATATTTAATTTCCTGCGCCGCTGTGCACCAATTATCCCCCCCCCATATTGAACAGCAACAATACTAAAACAGAAGTGCGTGCTTGCACTTGCGATAGCCTAGCTCACGCGTCCACCTAACAATAGTGGCTTTGTCGACTATCGAGACAGTTCAAGCCATACTACGCTATTTATCTAATCCAATCCGAGTCCACATGGTTCCGGTTGTGCTTCTGGTGATACACGGTCTGCGGGCGCGCTCAAACACGTATTGCGGTACCTACATGGCTTTGGTATTGTCGAAAGTAACAGGTAACACAGCCCTCGAAGCTGATATTACAGTCGTGCCCACTGGAGAGAGACTCCTTCATTAACACATGCCGTTGATCTTCACCCGCCATCCTCTCGGTTCTCTGAGAAATATTTCTACTTCTAACGAATCGTGTACGTAATACGTTTCTAACAAACGCTAGAGAGTCGTTGAGAACGCTGAAGGTCATACAACAATCCGGCTCACAGGTGCAGCGGCACAGTGAACTACGCAATGGCCAGACTGGGCCGACCGAACCCCAAGCGCATGCTCTCTTAATCTGTCATTCACCCACCTCGCAGCGGGCCAATATGGCATCATCCACACGACAGTTGTATCTAGTACACTACTACTGTTCTGCACTAAACAAAATCCCCTGCATGCTTCTTCCCGCAACACGGGCGTTAAAAACTCGACACCGTCTATGAAGCCTGCACCACTGATGCGTCCTGCTCCTGACTAATCTTCTTAGGTTTATGGGATAACGCATGCACTACGGTAACCCTACCATCTCCTCTCCCAGGCTCACGCTACGCTCTCCTCCCTTCCCTTAACAGATTGTAGTAACCTCTCGCTCACACAATTCAAAAATTCATGAGTGTCATCCGAACGAGACATGTCCTTCTGTCGAATAAAATAAAAAGGAATAAGGTGCAAAAAGTGCTGCAAAGTTTTACAGGACGGGCAGCAAGGAGTCACACAGAAACAAGCGCCAAGTGATGTTTTCAGTGTTATTCTCTTCCGAAGCGAAAACAGATCCCATTAATTGCTTAGAACTCGACCAACCGTAAATTCGAGTGCCTGCTCGCCTGCGACACAAAACCAAGGGTGAGCTGTACATGTTTCTTTCGATTACGAAAATAAAAAAGAAATACTCCAAGCGAGGAATTGATCGAAGTATTAGCTCTGGATCACTATGTCTATGTTTCTTGCAGTGCAACATAACCGCGCGTTGCTGTCCTTTCCACGAGAAATACTCCACGTATCCTCAGTAATCCTTTTTGAAGCCAGAGGGTTGTACATTGGAATACTCTTTATTTAAGAGAAATGTCTACCATGTCTCAGGATCGGCCGGAAAAAGCAAAACAGAACAAATGTGTTAGGGAGTCTGAGCATGTAAATTAAACGAAGTATCATTACTCGCCCCGCTATCCACCTATAGGGGCGGGCACAGGACGAATCTGAATTACTCTTCAAGAACAGTCCACGAGCGTTATCCCTAGGACGTTCTGGGGATACAGCTCGATACATGATGACACTGTGAGGACGTCATGAGGATCGTGCGTGTTCTCGGGCATAGCATCTGCTGTAGCAACCGGAAAATGGTGATTTAGGGCATCTGGGATAAACCACAGGATAAAAATGACCACTTACTTGGTTTCCCGGTTGAAGGTGAACAGTTGCCGTATTATGCAACCTTGAAATGCATTCATTGATTTATTAGTTGCCTAAGAACGACTACATGAATGACAATGGGATGAGGTGATTCGCCGCAACAAGTCTAAGAGCGATGACGGAATACATAGGGAAATGTTTAACCTTAGTAATTTAATAACAGTACAATATTAACAAGAGCAGGAACAAAGATTTACAGAGACCACATGAACAAAGAAATCAACGATGAAAGTTGAAACTCGCTGAAAAGGTTAGCCAGCTGTTCAGCTGGTGTTTCGAAGGCATCTATCCGGCTGTCACGCACCACTATTTTTTTTTTTTTTTGCCTGGTAACTGCGCCTCCATTGTACTGAATACGGGCAAATGTCGATCGTGTAGTACGATAGTTATGGATCATGAGAACGATTTACTGCAGAGTACTTAGATTTCGCGTTAACCATTTCATGGCCTCTTTAATGCCAAACCCGCAGCGCGTTATCCTCTCTAGTAAGCTCCTACATTTAACCCATATTGGCAAAGCATTACACGCAATTTCAAGGTGTCCTCGCATTTTATTTGTTTTGTTTTGTTGAAGTTCAAGGATTGCCATCGCGTTAGTCCTGGGTGCCCCGTATTTTCCATATTATAGAAAGTAGATGAGGTACACCTCAGTCACCGGGAAAAATCAGGTCAACTAGTAGAGAACAATTCAAAAATGATAACGGGCATTCCAAAATGTAATTAAAAGCTTTCTCGTGGTCAACACGCGAAAGTTCAAGCTTCAAAAGGAAGCTTCATTGCTGTTCTTCAGTTATGTGCTTTGCAGAAAGTCGCTGAGAGAGCCCACAGCTACCCATATTTGCAGCGGAAAATGTTGCAACGTTGCGAGATCTCTACTCACAAACTGAACACAGAGCCACCACTGTATATGTCCATGTCCGGTACTGCCATGTACAGCTTGAGACAATAGTTGACATGCACGGCACTGGCGCATGTCTTCATCGCAGAGGTCGTCTGCATTATACCAGGAAGAGGTCGAATATGAAACTTTTTTGTTGTTCCGTGTTAGCGCCGCGAAGCAACTGTGGCTATGAGCGGCGTACAGATGTGGACCGGTGAACAGGGAATAGCATAAAGAAGTTGGGGGCAGGGGAGTTACTATGCGTGCTGGGCCGACTTCAGGGGGAACTGGAAAGTCTCAGGAAAACCCCGGGAAAACCTCAGACAGAACAGTTGGCGGTAGGATTCGACCCCAACACCTCCCAGTCAAAAACGGGTGACTGACTATTCTATTCATGTATCAGTATGTGTGTCCGCCCTTGTTTCCTGTTTTGATGTCACTGCAATGTAGACATGCGGCACGGTGCTGTCCCGTGCACTCTTTTCCCCAAGCTGTACAACACTGCTTAAACCCCACCAAATGGTTGGAAAAATGATTTTCGCTCTGCGTGGAACTCGCCATTAGCCACACTATACGATGTTGTTGGAACTTATTCTTGGACGAAGGTAATTCTTTTCTGTAATTTTTACCGCTATGTAATCTACGAAGCTCGAATCTACGAATTTCGACGCGTATGACAAAATTCGACGGGTATGGCAAAAACACTGCATAATATACGAATTAACGGACACTGTCTATCTCTCTTCCTATGTTCCAGATCAATGCAGCCTTTGCAGAAAATAACATCAAGCTGAAGATGAAAGTATACGACACCTATGTGGTACGATTTTATACTCGGCTTCCAGACATGCATTAGCATTAGTGGGCCTATTCATACAGAGGGCAACCACTGAGCCAAGGTCCTGTCATGAAACCAGGTTGAGGGCAAGGCAATTTCATAGCAGCAACAAATTATTGGAACATGTTTGCAAGGGACGTTGATATCGCAGTGTTCTGTGTTTCAAATTCAGTACATCATTAATGGGCAAAAATAAGGCTACTTTCGTTTCCGACCCGTGTTTCGCTCCGACAGAGAACCCACCCAGTTTCAGACAGTCCTTCCCCTTTGGTATTACTTTCGCAGACACTACAGGGCCGCATTTACAAATGTTTCTGATGAGCTACATTTCGTTTCAAGTCTCGCCTTCCGTCGACACGCTATCGGTTTTCTTGTTTTACAGCAGGGCCTTGTAGGTCATTATTGGCTCAAGCAGGACCACTGCCTCATCTGTTATGGCGTATTAGTGTTCATGTTGCTACATTTGACAGCATACACCGAGTGGATATAGCTTGGGTATCCTTACTACGTGAAAGTTAACACGTGTCAAAGTCATCGAAAATGAAACACAATCGGCAATTCTGTCTTTCTCAGTTCAATAAGCTCCCATGGCGCAACGCGTGCTTCATTCAGCACTCTGATTTCTTGCAATCGTCCATTCTCAAACCATGTAGTGCAATTCTAAACATTTTTAGGTTCAAAATATAGGACGATGGCTTGTCTTTAAGCCGCGGTTAGTAAAGTTATGCTCTGTACTCTTGCAATCAGACTCACTGCTGGAAGCAGTTCAGAAAAACTGATGCCGAGTTCAACTAGGTAAAGAAGACTACCTTCTGTCGAGAGTAGCTTTGTGGGTTCCTCAGGAAAAAAAACGAAAGCAGCGGAAGGACAGTCCCATTAAAAAATCTGAGCCTAAGTCACGGAGCGACCACACTGGCGGCACTGATGATGATAAATATTGAAAGCAACGGAATTTCATGACATAGGGACACATGCATGACTTTGTTAACCGTGTGTATTTCCAGCTGAATGAGGAACAGGAAAGAAACCACCTCGTGGAAATTCCTGGGAGACAGTTTCAGTCAATTGACGCAGAGAGAACCTCTGAGAGACTTAAGGGAAGAATAGTTGAATACCCTGGGGTCAACGAGTCCGACATCGTCTACGTATTCACGAGGTGAGTGTCGAGGGAATAACACACGACGCAAGATGTCTCTCCTAGATCGCAGACCCCTTACAAGAAAATTCAATGCAAGTCGTTTCACGCCGAATGCAAGAGAATGTGTTTTTAGCATAAACAGTTGCCCATTGTTCAACGTGTCTACTATCTAGGTTTTCACCAAAGCTATAGTTCTGTTTATATATTCAGCTCGTGTGCTGCTATCGTTCCGACCGTCAGTGCGAAAGTCAGCTAATGGTCATCAAAATGGCTCCATCGAAACTTAACGTGTGTCGTTTTCAGAAGGCTCCTCAGCACGGAAGGTTCTCAGGAGAATATTTTGGGTAAGTATACAAGGCAGGGATATAGCAGGGACAACATTGGGCCAATTATGTTACATGTAGGGTTTGGCGGCCTATAATACGGCGACATATTGGGCGTCCCGCAGTGTAGGGCTGCGGATAACTTCGACCATCCGGGGTTCCTTTGAAACCTCCGACGCATGGTGCTATAGGCAGTGAGAACTAATAATTATTACAACCAATTAACTATACAACAATTAATTATACAACCCAAGTTTTAAACAGGAAATCCGCGGCAAGTTTTGCACTTTTTACTTTAAATTATTTTAAATTTAAAATTTTTAATATTTTTAAATTGTGCAAAATCTAACTCAATGCAATACTTGACGTGGATTTTCTATGTAAAACTCGGGTTGTAGAAAAAAACTAGATAGAAAGGAAGCAGACAGTGGGAAATAATTTATTTGAAAATCAACGACGCCATCTTGAAGAAACCACGCCAGTGCGGGCGACTGGGCCATGACGGTTGCAGAGGCAGGTAGCCACCTAGTTGCAAGGCGTCACACCAGATGGTGCCAGCATCGTCGCTCTATGCGAGAAAGACGAAACAACAAAGTACTAGCGGCACGTAAAAATGGCAGCACTGCTCAGCAAGTCTAGGCATGCGAGAGAAAAGGCCTAACCACAGCGTCACCGCACAACACTACGCGGCTAACGCAAGGCGGGAACCACTAGCCACACGACTGTAAACAGCTAAACAAGTCTAAACATGCGCGTAAGGCGAGAAAAGCCTTAACACGAGCACGGTAAAAGAACGCGCAAACATCGGTAAATCACTCACCTTTTTCCCCTGCGGTGATGGTGCGACTGCTCCATCCGAGAGCCAGGCAGAAACTGAGCGGGCGCGGCGACTGCGGAGCAACCGAGCGAACGTCTCCTCTCCGCGACAGCCAGCGAGCAACTGACTGGGACGCCGCGCCGCGGCAGCTACGCATACGCGCGCGATCTTAGCGCCCTCCGCGGCGACCACCTGCGAGAGGCTAAGAGCGAAGAGCATTCCTGCGCCCTCTTCTTGCGTTGCTCATTGGTCGTGACGTCATCCTATTGTCTCAGGGCTACACTGTTTTTTTCCACTGATACTATTCTGGACAAGGTCCACCTGAAACAACAGTGTCGCGGTATTACGCCATCACGCAGCTGCGTGGCTCAAGGACGCGTACGTTCTAGACGGGACCTGTTATTTATTGAATCACTAGCCCAAGATTATTTCCTTTATTCTACTATAACGATTGCATAGGGAACTGTTGCAGAAAAACACAATACATAAGAGGTGATTGTAGGAATTCCAAAGTCTTACTCGCAAAAGAACAAAATATCCTAAAACGTAACTCCATCAATGGCTAATAAGAGGACTAGACACTCAACAAATCAACACAGAGTACGGGTAACAAGGAGCGCAGAACTATGCGTCTACTCCATCCGACAGCCAGGCACGGAACTGAATCGTAATGCTTTTTCTCCTCTATAAAGTCATGCATCTGTCCCTATTGCGGTTGATTTCTGAACTAATTTAATCGCAAAATTATTAAGAATTGCACTATTCCCATTCAGCCTAGCACTATCGACATCGTCAAGACTAGAATGTTCCTTGTCAAAAAAGAAAAATACAAAGCGTCAACAAAGGAAATCATGCATGTCGGGGCATGTCAGGACAAATCGCACAACTGCCGGGCAACAGAGGAAAGCAAACACAGAAAAACACTTGAACAGAGTGAACACTCACCACCATCGGACACGTACACTACATTCCCTCATTGTAAATCCGTTCGACACAAAATCCACGATTCAGCAGTGACGAACAACACATCCGCACCCCATCAGAAGCAGACAGAACCCCACCGAAGCTACGCCCTTCCACTAACGGCCAACTTATTGCTAGGAACAGAATTAATGCGTCCACACCCGTCAGTGTCCAAGAGTGTATCCCTGCACCCCCTGCAGGCTGTGCTGATTGGTCGTGACGTCATCCTATTGTATCAGGCCTACACTGTTTTTTTTTTTTTCACTAATGCTCCTCTGAACGAGGTCCACGTGAAACAATAGTGCTGCGGTATTACGTCACCATGCAGCTGCGTGGCTCGAGGACGCGTACGCTCTAGACAGGGGACCTGTTATTTATTGAATCACTATCCCAATTTCCTTTATTCTACTATAATGATTGCATTGGGATCTATCGCAGAAAAACACCATACATGAGAGGTGATCGTAGGAATTAAGCATTTCATTACCAAAGTCTTACTAAATTAGACTTGCAAAAGAACAAAATATCCTAACACCTTCAATGGCTACATACAATGAGCGAATCGAGACATGTCCATCCTTTCCGAGAGCCAGGCAGCTAACTGAATAATGTCACGTTGTTCCTCGACTGGATAGAGCCATGCACCTTCCCCCGTCTGGTTACTCTCTGAACTAAATGAATCGCAAAATTATTTAGGATAGCACTACTCCCATTCAAGACAGCACTTTCGACATCGTCAAGAATGTTCGTTGTCAAAAAACCTACATGTAGAAGGAAAACATGACAGAACAGGTCAGGACAGGTCAGCGCATGTTTGTCAGACAACAAGGGGGAAAAAAGCAAAAAGAAACACTTGAACAAAGAAGAAAACCAGCATCAAAGTATTTCTAAGCACACGCACTCCTCTATTTCAAAAACAGTGCTCATCATAAATCCGTCCAGGACAACACACACCATTTTTCGATTGCTACACTTTTTTTTCCAGTAACGGTCAATGCATTGCTACAGACTGCATGACATCATCACATCCTGCCTGAAGAAGACAGCGGCAAATACAAACACTCCTACTATTTATTGAATCGCAAGGTTATTTCCTTTGTCCGACTGTTAATAACGTTCACTTTCACAACAAAATTCAACAAAAAAAAACACCACCATGCATATTAGCGATTTTCACCCCCAAAGGCTCATCATGGCCATTAGAATCACAACACCAGTAAACTACCACTGCCCTTTTAAAATAATAAGTGAGACCACTCAACATCATCACCAGGTTTGTGTAATACGTGACCTTTTCTATGGTCATACATTCGTTGTCTGAGGCTACACCTGCGAGCAAAAAGGCGCGAAAGCCGGGGGCAAAGTCCTATTCGCCTTCGACGGAGGACTAGACACAACGCCTTTACGGGAACATGATTGCATTCCCACCATATTAATGATCATTTCATTGCAGTTTAGAAAAACTACAAAACTACAAGACAAAACTATAATTTTAGGAGCCTATTAAAATTTTACTTTCTATGGAAACTATAATTGACCTATTAGTTGCATCGCTATTAATGAAGCACTCCAATTTTTTTCTCTCTTCCCATTTCAGCCTTGTCATGCAGTGAAACAGACTCACATCCAAAATAATTAATTTACACTGAGGGTGCCGTGCTTCAGGAATTCCTATCCTGCGCTCAGATGCAAGCGTTTCTACACGAATACCTATAACAGCTTACTACTTCAACATACCGAGCTCTTAACAACATCCAACAAACAAGCAGAGAAACGCACTACTGAGCTTTACCATGCGACTTTCTTCTGCGCAAAAGCAGTGATTTGAGGAAAGAGCAGCAAAAATTGCGCACACTTGTGCGTGGCTTCAAAAACTGAAGCATATGCTAATAAACTAAGAGAAAGACACTCATGTCTGGTATCAGATAATTCTTGCATAACAACAACAACAACTTTATTTTCGGCCTTGGACAGTGGGGAGTTTCATCGCAACAGGCGATACTCTACCCCATTGCTGGGTGGAATGGGGGGAATAAAATAACAAGCCCCTTCACAATAACGATCGAAGTCCGATGGTGTCCAGAAATGTCAGAAGAGCTTTGAGCGCAGAGCGTTGCTGGGCTGGATTGGGCCAGGGACCAAGCAATTTCGGTAGGGAGAAAGGGCGAGAGTCCAGCTGACGAAGAGACTCGGAGAGTGTGGTTCGGGAAGGTTCGTAGTGAGGGCAATGAAGAAGAATGTGCTCCAGATCCTCAAGAGCACCACAGTGGCAGCAGGTGGGAGAATCAATTTGTCTCAAGCGGTAACGCCACTGAGCTGTAAAGGCCACATCGAGGCGCATGCGGTGGATTAATGCAGCCTCCTGACGAGATGTGTTTCGTGGCATGCGGAAAGCGAGCGTGGGATCAACTCTGTTCAACATAGAGGGGGGAAGAATGTCGTTTGTCCGTTGGCGGGAAGCCAGGGGTGTCACTAGACGTCGCAGAATTGAACGGCGGTCTCCTCTGAGCAGAGCAATACGGGTCCGCTTCCGATACGAGAGTGCTGTTTCTGCGGCGCTGTCGGCCTGCTCGTTCCCCACGACACCACAATGGGCTGGAACCCACTGGAGAACTAGCCTGTGGCCTGCGGCGTAGATAGTGTGGTAAGCCATTAACACGTCTGTGACTAGTTGGGTACACCTCATTGTCCCTTCGTAAAGAAAGCACAGGACGAGGGCACACAAATTCCTTTAAGCAGGAAGGGAAAAGGCTTAAGACGGAGTGCTCAGGAATAATAGCAGAGTCGCCGGACATCGCTAAGCGGCTAACACAATATAACAAGATAATAGCGGCAGGTAAAATTGCAACACTGCTAAACAAGCCCCAACATGCCACGATGACGTCGTAAACCAGGAAAAAAAGCACGCGCGCGCACACAGCAGCTCAGGAATGCACAAGGAGAGGTGCTTTATTGGAATTTCTCCTCCACGCTCACATACCAGCATTTCTGCGCAAATACTTATAACTGCATACAGCTTACTCCATCAACATATCAAGCAAAGTGAGTTCTGACACTCAACAACATATAACAAAAAACAAATTTCATTCTCATGAACTCTCCTCTGCCGAGCGGCTTTCTCCTGCTCTACCTAGATGCTGACTTTTTCCCCTCACCTACATTCTGAGTAAAAGCAGTGAAAGAAGAAAAAAACCGCGAAAAATTACACGCATTTGTGCCCCAATAGCTGTAACTGCAAGAAACCGTAGCGCACGCTATTAAACTGAGAAAGAGACACCCATTTCTGCCACCAGATAATTCTTGCATAATGCCACATACTCAGTCGCATTACCCTTGTGTAAAGGAAGCACAGGACAGGGATACACAAATTTCCTTAAGTGAGCAGGGAAAAAGCTTAGGTCGAACTGCTCAGGAATATTCGGAGAACCACCGCTTATTGCTACGCGGCTAGCACAACATGACAGCAAAAAGATATTAGTGAAGATTAAATATTGCAACACTACTGAACAAGTCCAGACATGCGACATCGCATACAAAATACTGCTCATCGGGAAAAGGGCTTAAGCCTGCGACCGAAAATCATAGAGCATACGCAACTTCATTTTTCTATTTCGCGTAAACTAAACGCGGTCTGCTTGGAAAACGACGCACAAATATTCTTAGGGAGCAGAGAAATATAGGAATTTTTACTCCGTGCTCAGATACCAGCATTTCTGCTCAAAAAACTATGACTGCAAAATTAAGCACTGCTTACTTCATCAAGATATCGAACACCCAACAAAATCAAACAAACAACCCCACTTCCACTGATAGAACAATATTCAGCTTTTACCAGGAGGCTCTCTTCTGCGTAAACGTAGAGAAAATAAGAAAAGAGCAGCAAAAAATTACACGCACTTTTGCTCGCATAGCTAGAGAAAAGAGAACAAAATAAAATAACGAGGCACACGCTAATAAACTGTGACAAAGACATTCATTTCTGCTATCAGATAATTATTGCATGATGCTAAATACTCATTTGCATTGTCCCTGCGTGAAGAAAGCACAGAAAAAGGACACACAATTTATCTTAAGCGAGCAGGAAAAGTCGCTTCTACTCCGACAGCTTAATACCATAAAGTCAGTCATAGACAGATACATACTAACAAACAAACAACAACAGGACCGGCGTCGGGCATTCATAAAATACCCTGCCCAAAACAAAGACTTCACCAGGTTCGCGAGGCAATTCCATTAAAAACGCTCGTCCTATCATACAGATAGCAATGCAAACGCGACTGCCCTTATTTTTTAAACAACTATTACACGCAATAGTACATAAATGTATCACTCGTGTCACACGAAAAGGCAAACAGATAGCACTTACTTGTCAAGTGGGGTCCCAGCGCGCGCGAGCGCGCGCACACACACACACAGACACACACTCACATTTTCACACTCACAAACAGTCCATTTTCACAAGCACATAAATCCATATTATTCCTCAGGTCCTAATAATTATCCTATCATCAATCCTATCAATAATTATCCTACCATCGTCAAAAGAAGGCACATATATATATGTGAACGCAAAACAATAGGTCTTCGTTCCAGGTGTAATAGATATCGTCACTCGGCCGGCGCGACCAAAAAAAAAGAAAGGAATGCATGTTCGCTATACATCCACGAAGAAAACGGTGCCGTGCTTCTGCGCAGCGATCATTATACAGGAGTGAATTCACTTCGTTTTCCTTTCATTTCCTTGCACTCATATATTTTGCAACAATACTATAGGGTAGAACGTGTAAATGTGAACATCATTCGCTACACACTGTAGCTCTCATCATTTTTAAACTAAACCACTTAACATGTGTTCATAGGCTTTCACTAAATAGGTGAGCCAACAACTCCAAATAAAATAAAATCAAATAATCATTCACCATCGCTGGCTGCAAGTTTGGGTACCCAACAGAGCAGTGGGCTCCCATCAACGCGCCTTGGACTGGCCTTACACACACACACACACACACACACACACACACACGAAGCCTTTTTGAATACATTCTGCTGTCGCCGGAATAAAATATTTATCGCGAGGGTACTACAATGTCAGCTCTGTTGCTGTTTAAGTGATAAAACAGTGCCTCACTCGGGCGCGAGAACGGGCCCGCACGCGGCTCGCGTGGGGCGCGGTTCGGGCGCACTGTTTTATCTCCTAAGGCAGCACAGAAGTCATTTTTAACACCCAATTGGCCAGTTAATTAACCACCAGTTAAGTTAACACCCAGTTTAGTTAACACCCAGTCCCCGCGCCCTCTCAGTTTCTGAGTGGCTCTCGGATGGAGCAGTCGCACCGTCGCCGCAGGGGGAAAAGGTGAGTGATTTACCGACGTTTGCGCGTTGTTTTACCGTGCTCGTGTTAAGCCTTTTCTCGCCGTACGCACATGTTTAGACTTGTTTAGTGTAGTGTTGTGTGGTGACGCTGTGGTTAGGCCTTTTCTCTTGCATGCCTAGACTTGTTGAGCAGTGCTGCCATTTTAACTTGCCGCTAGTACTGTGTTGTTATCTGTCTTTCTCGCAGAGAGCTACGATGCTGGCACCATCTGGTGTGATGCCTCTGCAACCGTCGTGCCCCAGTCGCCCGCACCGGCGTGATTTCTTCAAGATGGCGTCGTTGATTTTCAAATAACTTCTTTCCCACTGTCTGCTTCCTTTCTATCTAGTTTTTTTTTTCTACAACCCAAGTTTTACATATAAAATCCACATCCAAAAAGTATTGCATTGAGTTAGATTTTGCACAATTTAAAAATTTTAAAAATTTAAGTTAAAAAATATTTTAAGTAATTTTAAAATAATTGAAAGTAAAAAGTCTAATACTTGCCATGGATTTTCTGTGTAAAACTTGGGTTGTATAATTACTACTGCAATGTTCCCTCCCCCACATTCCTCCCCACTCGGCCGGGTTTGAACCAGATCTTGGGCTCAGCCAGTCAACACGTTAGCCTCTGAGCTACCGAGGTGGTCCGCCCAATACTGAAATTCCGAAATTGGCGCTGATGCTCAAACTGTATAGGCTCACACGTTGTTTGTAACTAATTTGAACGGTTGTTGAAAAGGGGTCGAAGCCACATCGCATATTGTGGTCTATGGACGGTCAGACCATTTGGGATGCTCAGCGGCGGATTTCCAAACCCGCCCATGTCGCCGCGGACTCCAGTTGACGCGGCGTCACCGGCGCTCTGGTTGATGATAAGGCACGTAGAAGCTTTTATGCATCTTGCTTTTGGGAACATGATATAATCGATTGAAGGGACGAGTCTGTAAGGGGGAGAGAACGCCTTTACTGGTCAAAGGCCGAACGTAGGAAAAGGAACTGCAGTCACGTCTCGCGCCTCTGTGGCGCAAACTAAGCGGAGAGGTTCGCACGAGCGGGGGAATCAAATTTTCGCATAGGACGCAATGTCTTTGGGTATTTCAACGCGGTCAAACAGAACTTTTCCTCCCCACTTTCCATGCGGCTTTAAAGGGGCAGTAAAACAAGGTGCGCATTTCTCTGCATTATATCAGCGCAACTTATGCAGTGAAAGCTCGTTGTACTTATTATCGCTGAAATCCGAAAGACGCTTGGATGTGGATGACATATTCAATGCACTCTGTCGCTTTTTAGCTCCACCCTGTGATCTCACTTGACGTCATTTTGACTTGGGGCTTTCCTAACCAATTATGAATGAATGAATTTTATTCCCACTTTAAGTCGTGGTTGGAGCCTTGAAAAAAAAAGTCGCAGTAACGACTTGACGGGTTCACAGCTCCCGTACAAAATGACATTGGTTAAGCGAGACGAAAAGCATCCGTGGAAGGTAAACTATAAATGCATGCAATATGAATATCTTTCTTTGACACTGTCAAAATGAATCAATAGGGGGCTCGTTCAAGATGCATGGCAATATATATGAACACTCTGTTCACCATATCTGATTCTACATCGGGGGATATGCCGAAAGCTCTTGGCGCGATTGTTATAAGAATAACTATGCTCTTTGAGGTCAATTAGTGATAAGATATTATCTAAGGACGTTTTATGAGCAGTACGGTAATAACACAAAAGTTTATATCGATACGGGTTATTAACAATAATCAGCGAGTACCGTTCAAACAAACCAGTTATGGTGTGGTTATATGGTGGACAATCCAAAGTTCGGGGGAATTTATTTTGCAACACAAGCAACCTATGTAGGTTGGACATTTTCGTTGTTCCCATACCAAGAGGCAGTAGTTAAAATGTGAGTACAATAATGAGTTTTAAAGTAGCATAACTCGTTTGGTTAGATGCTTACGATATCTATACAGAAAACCAAAGAATCGCGATGCCTTGGAATGCACGTCATTAATGACCAAGAAAGTAGTAGTGTAGAAGAAAAAGTTACACCGAGAGTTTTGCATTTTCTACTATGTCGGCAACTGTGTTATCTATTTCAAGATTTACTGAGGGCTGAACTTGTTTTTGCGTTGAAGAAAACCGCCTTAGTTCTACTGGCGTTAATGTTCAAACAGTTAGGATCAGCCAAATACTTTACCCGTTCCAGTACCTTATTTGCATGTGTGACTATCCCGTCAGGGTCTGAACCGTGAAAAAAGATGCTCGCATCGTCGGCATATATGATAAACTATATGATATGATAAACACCAAAGAGCAAAGGACCAAGTAAGCTGCCTTGCGCTGCAGTGCAGAAGAGTAGCCATTAATGACAACCTTCTGATACCTATTATCTAAATATGCCGAGGACAGCGAAAGTGTCGTGCCCCGGATTCCACAACGCGACAGTTTTAGTAATAGTATCCTGTGTGAAAACGAATCAAATCCTTTGCTGAAATCAATAAAAGTTCCGAAAGTAATGAGTTTCTTTTCAGTGTTTTATTAGTACGGTTCCTTTCTGTACTAAAACAGCCAGCTCAGTCGATCTGTTCTTTCGGAAACCGAACTGCCATTATAATCAAGGGTTCCACGAATGATTTTACTTCACTTAAGGAAATTGACTAGATGAATGTTAATGATATTACATTCAAACCCTAAACGGTTCAAACATCAAACTAGAAAAGAGATGCATTCAATTTAGCTATCACACTTGCACCACGTTTTCTAGCACGCAGAACACCGCAAGCGCGAATGAATATACGGCGCTACAGTTCCCGAATCTCAGGTAAGCGATGGGTCGTCGTCTTGGTCACCTTCGAATGGTTCGGACGACTGGGCTGACGTACTTTGGATTGAAGCACGCGGCATCGCGTCACCATCTCGTGTGGCTCAGTGGTTAGTGTGCTGCCCATGTGACGTTGTATCTGAGAGGTACCCGGGTGGGAATCGCGCCAGCCCAACTATTGACGTTCGCCTCGGCATTGGGCGCTTAGTATTGCTTAGTCGAGCCGGAGATGTCAGAGATGTCATGACGCTGAATTTCAGAACGACGGAGGGCGAAATGCACTTCTACAGAAACAAACGGACCAATTCGCCTCACAGCTGATAATGAAGTCTGTTTATTGGCTGGAAATTTTAAACGTCACGTCCCTCCATAGCGTAGAACTCATCCCGGACTGCAAAAGACCACGTAGTCATGTGGCGTATGCGTGGTGGAGAGAAGCGTGCGGGTTACTCATGTTTGAAAGCATTTATATATGTCACTGAGCAGGCAGTAGCTGCTTGGGTATACTGCTTGTACGCGGTGGCCTTGGGAGGGAGAAATGTTTGAGATCTCCTCTCAGCCTTCCTGTTTCGGAGTAATTCCATCCTAATACAAATAGAATACAATGAAAGAATGAAATACAGATAGAAACTATTTCACTGACCTCTCACACTACTCCGTTACTTGAAGGTGCTAGTGGCCATCTTCAATTTCGTTCAGTTCCTAATTTCAATTTGAAATGCAAAAATGTTGCCTACACTCTAAACCCAGTGACGGATAGCTGCCGTGTGATCAACTGGCACATTTTTTAAAAAATGTGCCAGATGACTTCAAGAGGCACGCGGTGCCTGCGAGAGCTGCGGGTGCCATGGGCTCCCTGAAGCAACCGGTACGACATCCCTGCTGACGCCAGGAGCCACAGTGTACCGGACGTATCGAAGGGTTACTTGTACCCACTAATACGCGAAACACATTGCGCCTCTCGAGTTCCCTAACAGAAAAATGACCTCCACGCTTCGCAAAAAAAGAAAAAGCAGAAAATGCTCCAAGCACATCGAACATGAAACACCAAATTTTATTGGCTTGCACATACCTTTAAATTGCATCCAGTACATAATCGTTTGCCGAATGGAAAGCATACAAGGTTCACTAATCCCAACACACACATATGGAGCACACGTTGCACGGACACACAACCCATCCGATGATCCGATGCACCAGGCAGTCCTCCAAATGCCGAACACACAATCCTCGAAACTTCGAACATGGAACACGACGGTTCCTCAAACGAAATGGCCGAGAAACAATTGTCCAACAAGTGGCAACAGACACCAATTCCATGTGAGAAGCAGTTGCAATCTTGAACGCGTATGTGTGACCGTTGAGACAGGAAACAACCTGTAAAGACACCGAAGTGAATATTACGCTGGTATTGTTCCAACGTTAATGCTGGTATAGTATTCCATTTTGTAACTCACCTCCTCGCAATCGATACAGTCCCACCGTCACCTATAACGAAATAATACTATTAACCTCGCTTGTAATGTACATCGTCGCTTCACCGATGCAGCCGATCCTCTCCTGCCGCCATTTGCAATGCGTCCACCGTCTGCAAAAGAATGTACTTCGATTGTTAAACACGGGTGAAACGCAGGTGTCGCACGATGCATCACAGCTAGGTTGACTTACCTTGAGTAAACATTAGACCTGTACTTAAAAAGCAAGGTGTCATCCTTCTCAAAGGCGAGGTTGCAACGCAGACAGCGGACGGGAAGGGGGAAGGAACGTACTGCGGGAGAATACGTTGTGCCATGTCACTCCTCACCGGCAGAGCGCGGGACAACGTAGTACGCTCCATCGAAGTCACGCATATTCAGCTGGCACACGCATTATTCAATAAGCACACCAGTACGAGGTTCAGGAGGCACACATATTATTCAGCGGGCACAAAGCCGTTTTATACCGACGTGACGGCTTTGTACCTGCTGAAATTTGGCGATGAGGTTCGCTGTGCTTGCTATTTGATTACCGTTACGGCTGTGTACCCGCTGCACTTTCTGAGGGAGCTTTTTTAACTGGCACATATCCGTCACAGGATTTAGAGTGTAGAGCTTGCCGAGTCTGTCTGGGTCAGGCAAGGTGTGTCGAGCGAAGTGAATTGCTGGCGGAACTGCAACGGCTGTCTCTGCCGGGGCGTTCTAGTACAGAAATACGTGATTCTTCTATTGTGGTCGATAGAGTATCATGATATCTTAATTGTGTCCTTCATTGTTTAAGTGTGCTGACTTGTTTCAGTCAGGTACGAAGATGAAACAGGACCCTGTGGAGGACGTTTGCTGCCCAACATCTACTACGACCCTCCCTTTTCCTACGTAGCTATTACACAATATATGTGGTCCAACACCCTGGTCAGGTACGTCTTTTATGCGGGAATACGCAAATTCAACGGAGTATACACTAAGTACACACTATACACATAAGACGACATGCGTAGAAAAGCTTGCCCATGGGGTCCATGACGACGAAGCATGACCTTATAGGTAGTGATGAGTGCGGGCATGAAAATTCGTACCCGCACACGTACCGCAACCGCACAACCCGCATCCGTACCCGAACATCCCGACGCCTATCCGCATACCAGCCGATATACCCGCAACCCAATGCGTACTCATATATAAATTATGCCACATGATCGTGACGGCACGAAATGATTTATCGATATTCAGGACAATGTCCTTCCGTTGGCGAGCCATTTTTCCAGCGCGTACGCTGTTGCCACTGCGGACATGGTTGCCAGCTTACTGATGCGAAGTATACCAGTCTTGGTGTCGAAAGATAGCCAAAGTTAGCCCTATGTGGCAAACAATAACAGCAACTTTATTTTGAGATGATCAATTGGATGTGGAACGTCTTGTAAAGTATTTTGGGCCAAATGTTCGAATGAATCGGGTCATACACCAAAATCCAACGTGTTCGTTCTGCGCCTGCTGGTACTGCGGGTATACCTCCGTAATCCGCGGAGGCAGTGCGAGTCTACCGGCACCTTGCCCGCAACCCGCGATGACACGGAACTGTGTACAGGACAAAAGGACAAACTTGCTCGGATACCCGCACTGCAGTCATCTTTCCTTATAAGCACAACGACAAGGACGCGACGTAACAACACAACGCCAGCCTGTGTTGTGTAGTTACATACATCATTGTACTTGTTACAAAGAAGTTGTTATGTTTCGTTGTAAAAAACTTTTTGTTTTAAAAGTAAAAAAAATAGCCGAAGCTCTGTAGCTGCTATTTTTTACTTTTTATATGTACTTGCTGGCTTGCACTGCGGCCTCCATAGGTGGCGTCGTCACCGTGGAACATTGACGTCTCGCCGAGATGCACTGTTGTGCCGACCCAAGATCGTGTCACTTCCCTACGCCAGGCTGACGAGCTCCAAGTAGAGCGAAACAGCTGTCCTTGGCTGGGAGTGCACGATCAAATTCTAAACATATGCTCAACGTGCAGCTACAGAGCTTCGGCTATTTTGTTACTTTTTATATGTACTTGCTGGCTTGCACTGCGGCCTCCACAGGTGGCGTCGTCACCGTGGAACATTGACGTCTCGCTGAGACGCACTGTTGTGCCGACCCAAGATCGTGTCACTTCCCTACGCCAGGCTGACGAGCTCCAAGTAGAGCGAAACAGCTGTCCTTGGCTGGGAGTGCACGATCAAATTCTAAACATATGCTCAACGTGCAGCTACAGAGCTTCGGCTATTTTGTTACTTTTTATATGTACTTGCTGGCTTGCACTGCGGCCTCCACAGGTGGCGTCGTCACCGTGGAACATTGACGTCTCGCTGAGACGCACTGTTGTGCCGACCCAAGATCGTGTCACTTCCCTACGCCAGGCTGACGAGCTCCAAGTAGAGCGAAACAGCTGTCCTTGGCTGGGAGTGCACGATCAAATTGTAAACATATGCTCAACGTGCAGCTACAGAGCTTCGGCTATTTTTTACTTGATATATATATATATATATATATATACATACACAGAGCGAGAAAGTTTACAATAAGCAGACCCGACAAAAAGTGTGGGGGAGGTACAGATTGACAAAAAGAACAGACAACAGGAAAGCTACAACTTTATGACTACATGAATGTTGGGGGTCAACGCGGTGGGAGGGGAGCAGCAAGCAAGCATTCCTCCCCTCCCACCGCGTTGACCCCCAACTTTCCAGTTGTCTTTTCTGTTTTTCAGTCTGCACCTTCCCCCACTTTTTGTCGGGTCTGCTTATTGTAAACTTTCTCTCTCACTCTCTGTGTGTGTATATACATATATATATATATATATATATATATATATATATATAATGCAGAAAGAAAAAGCCATTAAAGAAACAAGTAGATGACACTAGACTTGAAATTCAAAATTACATATTAAGATGGCTTCTATGGCTGCACGCAGTGAAACAGATACTCATGGAACGATGCGACAGCACCAGAGGACACGTGTTTCGCCGTGTTTGCGGCTCGTCAGCTCATACACAAATTAAATATGACCACAATGCCAATAGTTAAATGTTGGCGGAGCATTACGATTATGTTGCCCAGGCAGTGTTTCAGGTGCTGCAGTGAGTTAACATTACAATTACCGTAATTTCACGCGTATAAGCCGCACCGCAGATAAGCGGCAGGACCAGTTTTTAGGAACCTTTTGAAAACTTTCTGGCAGATAAGCCGCACCCGCAGATAAGCCGCGGGCAATACGACGCGACTGATTTGTGCGACAAGGGAGACCATAGAGAAGGCCATAAACCCTGTGGTCCATACTCGGGAGTCGGCATGGTGTACAAGAAGGGGTTCAGTGCTAGTGGTCTACCAAGATCGGATTCCCTTGTTGCGTGTTTTTCATGGATCGCTGGGTCAGTGGTCTTCCAGAAGACACCAGGAAGGTCAATCTACTCAAATGGGGACGCGCCCCTGCTATGTAATGTTCGTGCATCGGCAGAGCGGTGCTGTTCCAGAGAAACTGTCGGCCCTTTCGTTAAAACCGGCAAATGGGGAAGATACCACGAAAAAATAGTCATCAGATAAGCCGCACCGGTGGATAAGCCGCAGAGCGCCCGTTAGAAAAAAAATCGCGCATAAGCCGCGGCTAATACGCGTGAAATTACGGTAGTGTGACCATTATGGGGAGAATTCAGATATATCCGGGGAGAGCACTGCGGACGCAGTATGGAAGATGACTATGGACAAAAGGATCGAGACGAGGACAACATAAGGTCAAAGAAAATTAACCGACCGAGAACTTGAAATTAATTACAATCCATTCTTACGCACGTGTGAATGCGCTCTAACCCTGAATGTGGCGTTCTTCCATATAACATCTGCGAGACCACAGCCCTCGCGTGGCATAGTGGTTAGAACGATCGCCTTCCGCGCAAAGACTGGGAAGTAACACGTGTTCGAATCGTGATTCTGCTGTCTGCGATTTTCCCAGAGCTTCCCGCTAGGCTTTCCAGACGAATGTTGGCACCATTCCCCTGAAGTCTGCCCAGGAGCAGGATAATTACTGAATATGAAAGCATAATGTCCTCACTTGCATATATCTTGATGAGAGGTATACGGAGCGCTGAATCAACTTTGCTCTGCATATCGGGGGGGGGGGGATGTCAGCGGTTCATTGGAAGGAAGCCAGGGGAGTGACGAGGCGTGGATGTACGGAACGACGATCTCCCCTCGGCAGCGGAATAAGCGTCCGTCTCGGAGACGAGAGAGCTGCTGCACCACAATAGGCTGGTGGTATAAACATAAACAAACAAACAACTTTATTGTGAGAACACGTAAACTTAGCGCGAATCATGATAGGAAAACCGTGAGCCAATGATAAAAAAGGTGACAAAAGACACAAAGTTTATTGTGTCTGATATACGAAGTAGAAAATGTATTGTTGGCTATGACTTGTTCCAATGTGTTGTCACACTTATACGGACACATGAGCTGCTCGCGTTTTGGCGCGCAGGTGTGGTCGGGAAGTTGATGAAGGGTCGCAGAATGCAGATGAAATAATTAAGAAATATTTTCAACTGTTCATTCTACAAGTATGTACGACATGTTTGTCGGCGCGCTGGTGTGAGCAGGGGAGTCGTTTGCACTCCGTATTGTCAGTACGTCAGTATCATCTGTAATTCACGTTACACAATGGCAGAAACACAAAATATTTTCAAGTGTACATTCATGTATTATATGCATGAGGTGATTGCCGGTGCAGGGGGAGGGTTGGCTGTGTATGACTGCGATGCAAAAAGAAAAACTTTGATGGTTGCTCCCCTAGGGGCAAAGTGGGCCGAAGGAGCTCACAATATACTGCTGCTGTCGGATGATAGCCTTGTGATTTTGCTTTCACATCATGTGCCTTATCACAGACAACACACACACATGTGTGTGTTGTCTGTGATAAGGCACGTATGCTATGCTCTTGCGCTGTCAGCAGTTGAAGACAGCGCTGCTGTCGAAACGTCGAATACCCCCTCTTAGTTTTTAATAAAGTCCCCCTTTTATTCCTTGTCCTGTAGAAGCACCGTCTCCACTTCTGATCTTTATTGAATACCTTTATTTTTCGTGGTCAACCGCATTCGTTTATTTCAACTTACTTATAAATATATATATATATATATATGTTCAACGTGCAGCCAAAGAGCCTATGCTATTTTTTTTTTCACTTAATACGTTACTGGCTTCGCACTGGGCTCTCAGAGGTGAGTTTCTCACCCTGACGGGAGGACATCACGTTCCACGTGACCTTCCGACGCCACTCGCTCAAACGTCGCCCACCTACGCATTGCTGATGAAGGCCCAATACGGCCGAAACAGCTGTCCAATGCTGGTGTGGCGACGTTTGGGACTTATAAACATATGTTCAACGGGCAGCCAAAGAGCCTATGCTATTTTTTTTTTTCACTTAATACGTTACTGGCTTCGCACTGGGCACTCAGAGGTGAGTTTCACACCCTGACGGGAGGACATCACGTTCCATGTGACCTTCCGACGCCACTCGCTCAAACGTCGCCCACCTACGCATTGCTGATGAAGGCCCAATAAGGCCGAAACAGCTGTCCAATGCTGGTGTGGCGACCTTTGGGACTTATAAACATATGTTCAACGTGCAGCCAAAGAGCCTATGCTATTTTTTTTCACTATATATATATATATATATATATATATATATATATATATATATATATATATATATAAAGAGGGGGAAAAGCCATTAAAAAATAGGTAAATGAGGCTAGACGTGTTTGAAATTCAAACTTACAGTTAAGATGGCTTATATGGCTGCACGTAGAGAAACAGATACTCATTGAACGATGCGACAGCACCAGAGGACACGTGTTTCGCCGTGTTTGCGGCTCGCGGCCCTGGGTAGCTGCGCATCGTTCGGGATTGGCAAACCAGGGGTCACTCAGCGAGCGACATACACCTGGGAGGGTGACCGAGCACTCCTCAATGCCACAGTGCAAGCCAGTGAATTATAAAGAGGGGGGGGAAGCCATTAAAAAATAGGTAAATGAGGCTAGACGTGTTTGAAATTCAAACTTACAGTTAAGATGGCTTCTATGGCTGCACGTAGAGAAACAGATACTCATTGAACGATGCGACAGCACCAGAGGACACGTGTTTCGCCGTGTTTGCGGCTCGTCGGCCCTGGGTAGCTGCGCATCGTTCGGGATTGGCAAACCAGGGGTCACTCAGCGAGCGATATACAGCTGGGAGGGTGACCGAGCACTCCTCAATGCTACAGTGCAAGCCAGTGAATTATAAAGAGGGGGTAAAAGCCGAAGCCAATCCCGAACAATGCGCAGCTACCCAGGGCCGACGAGCCGCAAACACGGCGAAACACGTGTGCTCTTGTGCTGTCGCATCGTTCAATGAGTATCTATATATATATGTATATATATATATATATAAAAAGTAAAAAAATAGCCGAAGCTCTGTAGCTGCACGTTGAGCATATGTTTACAATTTGATCGTGCACTCCCAGCCAAGGACAGCTGTTTCGCTCTACTTGGACCTCGTCAGCCTGGCGTAGGGAAGTGACACGATCTTGGGTCGGCACAACAGTGCGTCTCGGCGAGACGTCAATGTTCCACGGTGACGACGCCACCTGTGGAGGCCGCAGTGCAAGCCAGCAAGTACATATAAAAAGTAAAAAAATAGCCGAAGCTCTGTAGCTGCACGTTGAGCATATGTTTACAATTTGATCGTGCACTCCCAGTCAAGGACAGCTGTTTCGCTCTACTTGGAGCTCGTCAGCCTGGCGTAGGGAAGTGACACGATCTTGGGTCGGCACAACAGTGCGTCTCGGCGAGACGTCAATGTTCCACGGTGACGACGCCACCTGTGGAGGCCGCAGTGCAAGCCAGCAAGTACATATAAAAAGTAAAAAAATAGCCGAAGCTCTGTAGCTGCACGTTGAGCATATGTTTACAATTTGATCGTGCACTCCCAGCCAAGGACAGCTGTTTCGCTCTACTTGGAGCTCGTCAGCCTGGCGTAGGGAAGTGACACGATCTTGGGTCGGCACAACAGTGCGTCTCGGCGAGACGTCAATGTTCCACGGTGACGACGCCACCTGTGGAGGCCGCAGTGCAAGCCAGCAAGTACATATAAAAAGTAAAAAAATAGCCGAAGCTCTGTAGCTGCACGTTGAGCATATGTTTACAATTTGATCGTGCACTCCCAGCCAAGGACAGCTGTTTCGCTCTACTTGGAGCTCGTCAGCCTGGCGTAGGGAAGTGACACGATCTTGGGTCGGCACAACAGTGCGTCTCGGCGAGACGTCAATGTTCCACGGTGACGACGCCACCTGTGGAGGCCGCAGTGCAAGCCAGCAAGTACATATAAAAAGTAAAAAAATAGCCGAAGCTCTGTAGCTGCACGTTGAGCATATGTTTACAATTTGATCGTGCACTCCCAGCCAAGGACAGCTGTTTCGCTCTACTTGGAGCTCGTCAGCCTGGCGTAGGGAAGTGACACGATCTTGGGTCGGCACAACAGTGCGTCTCGGCGAGACGTCAATGTTCCACGGTGACGACGCCACCTGTGGAGGCCGCAGTGCAAGCCAGCAAGTACATATAAAAAGTAAAAAAATAGCCGAAGCTCTGTAGCTGCACGTTGAGCATATGTTTACAATTTGATCGTGCACTCCCAGCCAAGGACAGCTGTTTCGCTCTACTTGGAGCTCGTCAGCCTGGCGTAGGGAAGTGACACGATCTTGGGTCGGCACAACAGTGCGTCTCGGCGAGACGTCAATGTTCCACGGTGACGACGCCACCTGTGGAGGCCGCAGTGCAAGCCAGCAAGTACATATAAAAAGTAAAAAAATAGCCGAAGCTCTGTAGATGCACGTTGAGCATATGTTTACAATTTGATCGTGCACTCCCAGCCAAGGACAGCTGTTTCGCTCTACTTGGAGCTCGTCAGCCTGGCGTAGGGAAGTGACACGATCTTGGGTCGGCACAACAGTGCGTCTCGGCGAGACGTCAATGTATTTATATTATCATTGTATATATATATATACAGAAGAAATAAGTTCGCACAGAGCACCACCAAAGGAATATTTTCAGATGACTTCATTTAATTCATTTTGAAATTACACAGACACGACGTTTCGAACGGTGGACCGTTCTTTTTCAAGTGAAAAGATATAATGAGTTGGTCAAACAGAAAACACTCACTTTCGTGTGCTTCGACAGTGGTGGGGGAAGGGAAATCGTAGTGCGTTGAGGTTGCCGAAGGGAGGTCATAAATTCTGTGTGCGGGGTCCTGTCGAGTGTGTTTCGCACGTGGGTGTTTTTCTTTTTTTTTTTTTTTGAGGGGGGGTCTTTCCCTAAGACGCATTTGTGTGGAAAGGACTCGTTTGCGTCGCGTAAACGGGTGTAGCTTCTTGTTGTGTTGTAGGCGTTATTATTTCCCCATGTTTTTCACAGTGGACAGCGATCCCAGGTGTTCGTTTAGTGCCGGATTGAATTTATGTATTAAAAATGATTCCTTCATTCCACGATCCCTATCGCTCTTGAATCCCGATTGTAATATGGCAATAGAGAGTTTCTCAATCGCATGTTCTGGAAGGGCCATATGCCTAGACAGCGGGAGTTCCGGTTTTGTTTTGGTGTGGGGCTTGTGGTAGTTGAAGCGAATTCTGAATGATGTGCAGGTTTGTCCAATGTATTGAGCTTGGCATATGGTGCAATGTAGAAGGTATATTACGTTTTGAGTCCCACAGTCAAAACTGCCATTGATATGGAATTTGAAGTTTGTGGTGGTGCTGGTAACATCCCGTGCTGACAACATGAGGGGACAAATTTTGCAGCGGGGTTTCTTGCAAGGCCTGCAGCCAAGGAATTATTTTTGTTCCCTCGTGACTTTTGAGTTCACCAGTACGTCCCGTAAGTTTCGCGGTCGTCTATAAACAATCTTGGGAGCCTCTGGGAAGACTATATGCGATAGACATGCTACGTTCACTATTCTCTCTGGGCCGGCAGACGTTCTTGGCCATATGTTGCTCAACCGTCAAACGACTAATTACCTAAGAATCGTTGAAAAAGCTGCGAAGCTGTCCCAAAAAGAGAACATATCTTCCTTACGGTGACATGATATCCTTACCATTTTGATAAAGAATCCGTTCTGTAGATAGTCCGCGAAAAATTCGTTGAGGAACACCTTTTTTTCTTGATTCTGTTCATTGCGCATCTTCGGAGACGCGTCTTTTCTTCACCCCCAGTGTGAGAGGGTGGAGGAGCACAGTACCGCCTCATGCATCGAAGATAAGCTTTAACTTGAAGAAATAAAACAAAAGCGTGTGTATGGGGTGACTCTATCTGAACTGCCCTTACCTTGGGTTGCATTTTCTGTTTTCTGATAATATTTTTTCCGGGACGCAAGAGGCGACAGTGTGGTCTTTCTTCCTCTCACATTGGGAAAAGAAAGAAAGACGGGGCTCCGAAGATCCGAAATGAACAAAATAAAGAAAAGTCAACGTACAGGTGGACGCATCATCACAGTATCATGCGCGCAGGAAGAATTTGAAAATATTTGAGAAGGAAGAAAACAAATGCACAAAAATATTCCGCTTCGCTGAGCATTTCGCGATTGCCGTTGTTTTCAAGTCATTTTCTTCAGCAAGGCGCTCTAAATCTACGTGGAAGTATTGTACGCTTGCAACAGTTGGAGATTGCCACATGTGCGCCACGAAGTCTCAGAGGCAGTCAATAAGCTCACATGACCATATGACTCTCGTTTTGCAGGATAGCGAAGACGAGTGAATGCAATGACACGCATCTTGATCAGTGCTACCAACATCTCATCCCTGCATATAAGTAAGGGTCACCTTTCATAATGGCTTCTCTCAGCGGATGAGTCGGTAGCGTATCCGCCCGCCGATCCCAAGATAGCGGATTCTAAGCAGGCAGATGACGCTGGTTACTTTTTTGGAAGGGTACAAATCGCTGAGGAACTCCGGTGTGGATGGTTTTTATATGTTGATAGTACGTCCATGGAATATCCAGTGGATTAAAATGGATATCTATTACACGAGCACAATATCCACGACTACACGTCTTATGGATGTTCATAAGACGTTTCTGGTTATCTGGGAAGATTCAAAGCAGGTTCAAAGCAGGCCGATGACGAGTTCTTTAGAAGGGCACAAGTTGCTGAAGAACGCAGTCTTCCACGACTGACATTAAATCTGGTGTCTCATGTGCCGAGATTTCGGTGCTCGCTAAAAAAAGTAACGTGTGGACAACGTTAATCCACAGACGCGACCGTCTTGGCGTCGCCCGTGATCGCACTTGTCTGGCGACAAAAAATTCCGAACTATGATTATGATCACGATTACTTACCTTCGCAATGGGACAGTTGGCCTCCATGAAGGGGGAAGGTGCTTACATTAACGTATAAACTACGTGTTTTCTACACTGCACGTAAGCAATATCGTTCGAAGGTAGACATGGAATGATGGGAATGATGGCATGTAGTCTTGCGTCGGAGTGCCAACATGAAAGGAAGGCTGCTGAATAGCCGCATTGTTTTCATAAAAACTCAGGGCAACAGATGTTGCCTGCCCCAGTCGGAGAGCCCACTGGTACCCTTGCCTGATGCCCCTCAACGGAGAGCAGAGCATAGACGCTTAGCACGAAGACGCAAATACGGCTCGCATTTACAACTACTAAAAAGTCAGAACAATATCTCTCAATGATGATTAGCTCCGAGAGTGTTGAAGATGGCCATCTTAGTTCCTGTTTTGGGACAGCTCTTTTCCAATAGCGTACCTACTCTGCCTGTACCAAAATTTCTGGAAGCTAATTTGTTTATTTACAGGGACGACTTGAATAGAAGCCTATGCTACACAACGACAGACACGCAAAATGCGCCTACATTTTCAGGAGTAGTAGGATTCAACGTAGATAATTTCTGTAAGGCGAGCGCTACTTTAAATGGACTAACAGCGGTAAGCGTCACTACGGGAAAAAATCATATATTTCGTATTTTCGTGTTTAAATTGTGGAAATGTAAACGAGGTCGTAGTGCTGGGAAGTAATACAACGCTTGTTTTTTTCGATTGTTCGAATTCCTTTAAACTTTTTTCTGTAAAAATACTTTGTTTTGAATTTTCCGGTAACTGCATCTCCAAGGAAATTGCTTCGCGCGTGATGAAAAGAAGATACGAGGATTGACGGCATTAACGTTTAATAGCGATGGATCGTATTAATGATTGATTAGTATTGTGCGAGCTTCAAGCGTCTCAGCAGCAGACTATTAGTGATGAGGTACTCTGGTACTACAGACGGACCGCTTCTTGATAGAACCAAAGAATAGATCCGATACTCAGGTTTAAGGAAACCCAGTGTTGCAAACCTAGTGGATTTATTGCCGTGGTGTCCTTCACATATGATTGGTGATACTTCCCAAGCAGCACGCCAATATTGGTCCAATATTGGACCCATATGGGTTGCAAAGATTGCCAATATTGGCCCAATGTGGGCTGCCAATATTGGACCAATATGGGGGTGCACATATTGGCAAGCCCATTTTGCGCCAATATTGCCAATATTTCTGTAATAACACCAACGGGGAGTTCGTGTAATAATAAAGAATTGTCCTGTATAATATTCACCACCGATAATACTTTTCTCTGATCGTTGCTTTTTTATTTCCGCGGATCTAATTGATCCACGCTGCACATGATTGCAAAAGAAGCAGACAAAACACGGCATCGCCCAAAAAGAACGAACAACTACGCCCGCCTTGCTGAAGGCCACAAGCAATCCCACGGAGCTGCCAATGCCAAAGATCCCTCAGAAGCCTTCATTGGGATCGCAATATGCTGTGAACTAAAAATTTCTCAGTGTTTAGGGCGTTTAGTTCTCTCAAAACTCAGTGTTTAGTGCGAGATTATCGGATGAATATAACTACCGAGGTCGAAAGACGCCCGGAACAGTGCACAAAAAGAGTAAACGGACTGTTTACAAACGATTTTCGAGCCGATCACGGGTGCGGCCATATTTATGGTCACGTGTGTTTTGACATTTGCTGTGACGTGCGACCAGGACCTGTCCCAAATGCATTGCCTTCTCCCAGCACGTTTTCGTCTATGGAGCAACATTGGACGCTGCAACTGTGCCGTCGACGCAGGGGAATTTCCTAGCGTGTCAGGCCGACTTCGGCGAGAACCATCCTTATATCCATGCCGAAAGTAGAATACTCTTTTAAACTCCACACAACTGTGCCACATAAGGTGTCGAGTAATAAAGACTCATAGCCGTAGGGATGATCACATGCATTTGATTTCAGGCTTGATCCGAAGCACGCAATTGGCGTCAGGTGCTGCGTGAAGTCCTGGCGCTAGCGTGAAGTAAACTAAAAATAAAACGTTATAGTTCAGTCCAAACCCGGGCCCCGTGAAAATTCATCTAATGCCGTTGATTCTGAAACTTTACTGAAAATACTCATGGGTGTCATTTTCATGTGTCAGGTGTGACAATGATATGGTGAGTGATGAATACACGTCTCGTCTGTCACCGTTCTAGGGCAAAGGCTCTACAGTGAGCGAATCGTGTACCACGCCGTGTGGGGTTTCGAGACACTGGTATGGCACCAAGTTCCTTGGTCCATGCAAGGCTCCGCAGACTGTAAGTGCATAGGGCAGAGTCAACACTATCTAGATGGATAAAGCCTTGTCACCCGTGGATGTGGCGTAGCCAATCAGAACAGTGTTTTTCACGGCGGTAGCAAATCCCGGTCGAACCTTCAGCTTCACCGGTCCTGGGGAGCGTCTCCACTCTTTTTTTCCAAATTGGATTATGGATGTGCTGTGTACGTTTCAGCACGGCCATCAACACTTAAAATCCTGCGTCCAGTAGGTCTCCAAGGACTACGTTTAGTTTAGCATTAAGAATCAACATATCAATGTGTGAAAGGCACACCGTTCAGACAGCATTTCTTGAACAGACATTCAGCTGTGTCTTCTTTTAGCGTTCGAATGTCACAACCAGTTCATCACTATGGCTTTCCAGAGTACAACTCTATCATCCTTGAGTCAAGTAAAAAACTCATCCATGGCAGCGCCTCCAAACATATACCTCTCCAGATACAACAAACGTGAATCTGTGAAACACAATACTGCAACAGGAATTTGAGGTGCGAAAGGATAGCTTTGGCAGCCACATAGAGTTGTACACTGATGGTTCAAAGGGTGTTTCCGAGGTATCATGCGCTATGGTCACTGGCACTGTTACAAGGTCACATCGTGTGAAGGTCACCATGTCTGTCTTCACAGCAGAAGTGTATGCCATAATTTTAGCCCTTAATTATATCTTACAAAATCGTATTAAATCATCAGTCATATACGCAGATTCTTTGACTTCATTACAGACAATCTGTAGCATTCATTGCACAAAAGACCCCATTGTCCATCGTGCAAGGAACCTAGCAAGCACACAGTTTATCGGTTACTTTTCTGCTGGGTACCCTGCCATGTTGGGATACCAGAAAATGAAAAGGCCGATCGAGCAGCTGCTGCTGCCCTAACATACGACATAACGCCCTTTGACATTCCATCAAAAGATGTCGGGCTATATGTTTAAAAAGCAGCAGACGCTGGCAGAGCTTTTTGGACCAACAGACAAGCAACAAATTACGCACTATAAAACCTATTCCTCCATCTGCATCCAATCAACTGTATGAGGTGCTATCCTGTCGGCTCCGCCTGGGACACACCTATTTAACACATGCATATCTCTTACGGGAAGTAGACTGTCCCGAATGCAGTGACTGTGGGGAACAACTCTCAATCTTTCACATCCTCATTGTATGCCCAGCCTACCAGCATCTCCGTGAACGTCATTTTGTTTCGTGCAATAGAAACTTCTTGCCACTGCGCACCCGGCTCTTCAGCTCGGCAATGAAAGTTTTGTACCCTTTGAAAAGGTATACATGTTTTTTTAGAGATACCGAGTTTTTAAAGGATCTGTGATTTTAATTACTAACCCAGCACTTAGCACTGGTTTAGTAAGCACAAAAAATGTACCTAGGTAAAACTTAATAACGCCACTAATGCGCCACACAAAAAAAAAAACAAATCAAATCAAATCAAAGCTTTTAGCTGTCGTTGCCACGTAGATGAACCACTGCCGTCCAGGCGTAGTAAACAGGAAAACTTCAAAATAAAGCTCAAAACTGTCCCATATTTCTATCGTCAGTAACTTTGTGGAAAGTGTTCTTTTTATCTACACATTCGTGTCTATAGGTTTTCGGAGTTATTGGATTCGTAACAGGGCGCACCGCAATCAGACGAAGTCAGGCTTTGTGTCCACGTAGAGAAGGAGGGAGAGGAGGTAATAAGCAGAACTTCTGTATCTAGGTGGCGTTGGCAGAGGCCGCAATAATGTGAAAATGTTGGAAGAGCGCAATACAGCATAACCGGCGCGGATTGTTTCCCGGTGCCATTGTTATATGGCGTCTAGTTCCTCTACACCGTTGTCGTCATTAGCGATGCGACGCCTTAGCACCATGTGCGGAACACATGGATTACATATGATCAGTGTTCTCTTGCTGGGTGATAACAATCGTGCCGTTCGTACGAATACGCTGCTGTCTTTTTTGGGTGTTGTCCTGTCAAAATTCCAGAACGCTTTTAGAAAAACAGAACAAAGTTATTTTATGTGCCGCTAAACATACGAGAGAATGACGTTGGGACGAATTGCACACTTGCAATACAGGGCGATATTAGCGACACTTCCCCGTTAACGGCTCAAACTTCGCAATATGGGGTCCCTATTGCCAAGTCTAATCCAATACGGGGAAACTCCTGGCAAAACCTTGTGTGCTGCTGCCGACACTCCCGACATCGGTCTAACATACGCTTGCAACACCGCTCAGAGTTGGGCCGATGTCGGGTCAGGATATTGGCCCGATATCATTTGGACATGCTGCCGATGTCATTTCGACATGCTACCGATTTGTGACCGATGTTGCGCCAACATAATTTTGTATTTTTATTCGTGTGCTGGCCATCGTAGGGATGAAAACAACGTTAGACTGGTTGTTTGCGAGGAAACTACGTTTTATTTCTACCATTGTTTATTACTCGTTTTATTTTCTGATGGTTTTCTTTATCTCTCGTATTTCCCACGGCGTGCAATGAGCGCGGTATTACCAAAAGCAAGACGAAAAAAAGTTCGAAAGCTCCTTAAAAAACGAAGCGCAAGAAGCTTTCAAAAGGTACCGGCATTTCTTTCGAAACAAAAACATACTATATATTTCATGTCTTACGAGCTTCCGCAAATTCGAGAGCCCTGCTCGTCTCAGAATCAAAATGGTGGAGGTGACGTGTCTGATTTTACTTCGCTCACGCATACAAACAAGGCTCGAATGAGGTATTGCTTCAAATATTAACTCGACATCAACATAACGAATGTGTTTCCTACTTGCTTTTGGCGCGGGACACCAAGTAGGTCGATGGAAAGCCAGTGTCTGCGTTATGTCGTTTGTTTCGGTCAACATCTAGCCGACGATGCCAACTTCAGTGGGATGTTGGTCGCAAGTTGGCAGTGTCGGCGTCTTGTCTCTCGTTTCTGTGATCATCAAGCCGACATTGTCAATCTCTGTGAGATATCAATCGCACGTTGACATTGGTAGCGTCATCTCGCTGGTGTCGGTCAACATCAAGCCGACACTGCCAACTTCAAACTTATATCGGTCGCAAGTTGGCACTGTCGGCTACACGTCGCTTGTTTCGGTCAACACCGAGCCGACATTGCCAACTTCAGCGTGATATCGGTCGCAAGTTGGCAGTGTCGGCTAGATGTCGCGTTTTTCCATCAACATCGAGCCGACATTGCCAACTTCTGTCGTATATCGGTCACAGGTTGGCAGTGTCAGGGATATGTTGGGCCGACATGCCCAACTTGCTGCCGATATCGGCCCGATGTCGTGTGCTGTCTTGGTTGGTGGTGTGCTGAAAACTGTTCTGGACCATGTCGAACAGTGGGAACACATGTCAGAACGCTTTTTCAGTACAGTCCGGTACACACAATACATCGACGCTGTGCCAGAATATTTTCGCAATACCCCAATACCCCACTACACCACCACACATACCCCAATTTAAGCAGGGTACATTTGCTCCGATGTGAACCCAATACGAAGTTTTACATTAAACGGGGTAGCAGGGTGTAAATATTGTGGAAACCCGGTGTTTCCACAACCTCGGGGCGTCAGTCCGTCCGTTCCGTCGCCAAGGAAGACACAGCAAACGAAAAGGGTTCAAACAACAAACAAGGTTTATTCTATACCGCTCGCACAGAAAACACCCGGCAGCCGCCGACGCTCCTTCAGTCATAATCCCCGTATCTCCTATCGCCGCGCTTTTATCTCCTGGCGCGGGCACGCCCCCCTACTCCGTCTGCCGCACAGTTTTGCCATCTGGTGGCCTGTGATACAATCGGACCTCACACTCCCCCACCCCAAAATGTCCATCACGTTTACAAGTCCTCGTCATCGGCGAAGTCCAGGAGGACGTCTTCGACCTGAGGGACTGGGTGGGCCGGAGGTGGGTCCCTCAGTAGTTCCGGTTGCAGCCTCCGTATGGTGTCCAGAGCCGCTGACAAGTCGTTGTACCGGGGCTGGGAGGCCGTCTGGACCCTAGTCCGATGAAGTGTGCCCCGGCGGTGGGTCCGTCGATGGATTTCCGGTACCCGACACACCGGGCACAGGAGGCGCCTTTCTTCTTCTGATAGCGGGAGGGGTGGATCATTTAGGTGGCGGTCAGTGAGCAGCAGCCCTCGGAAGGGCGGAGGAGCCCTCGTGGGGTCATCTGAGCGTAGAGGCCGAGGTTGGGCGGTCCAACGGGACCGGGAAGCCCAGGCAATAGGTCCTCCATCCGACACGACCGTCCACGTTGCAACGGATCGCCTGGTGGCCGTCGAGGTTCCAGCTGGTGGCCTGGGAGTGTCAGGAGAGTGACCGGCACTTGAGGGTCGAGGGCCCGCGGGCCTCCTTCGTTGAGGTGGCATCCTAGTCTGCGAGGAAAGAAAAGGGGAATCCGGTAAGAAAGGTATTTCAAACCGCGAGGGCCTGAAAAGGCTCTCCCCCGGAAGATTATAGTTGAAGACTGTGAAACAGAAATCACACTAGGAAAAAAACCAACTATTCAAGAGCACTAGGATTTAGCGACTAGGATAGTGGCAGCTACGTGCGTCGCCTGCGGGGACGCAAACTGTAGCGACTGGAGGGTCCGGGAACGGGTTCCTGGTCCAGGTCTTGAGGAGGAAGCTGACCGTCTGCTTCTTCACTCTCGGGGTCTCGGAGGTGGTAAGTCTTCAGGTCCGAGATATGTACTGGCCCAGTTTCTTCGCCCGTGTCACAACGACGAAGCCTGTAAGTGAGGCCGGAGGAGCACGCACTTACCTCGAAGGGGCCATCCCACCTATCTGCGAGTGAAGCTGCAAAGCCGCGTGCGGCATCACTTAGCGGGTGAGTCCGTCGAAGGACGAGGTCACCGATGCTGTAGGTGAGGTTCCGTCGACCTCGGTTGTACTGGAGAGCCTGGTCCAACCGTGCGACGTCCAGATTCTCCCGAGCCGTCCGAGCTGCATCGTCCAGTCGACTCCGGAGTTCCTCAGCGAACCTTGAATAAGGAGGCTGGGTACTGCAATCCCGGAGGCGTAGAGCATTCTCCACTGGAAAAGGGGCCTCTCGTCCCAAGTTCAGGAACGCCGGGGTGAAGCCTGTAGATCTGTTTACTGTTGTCCGTGTAGCGAACGCCAGTTCAGCCAGGCGAAGATCCCAATCACGGTGGTGCTGACTAGTAAAAGCAACCAACATCATTTTCAGGTTCCGATTAACACGTTCGGTAATGTTAGCCTGAGGGTGATATGGGGAAGTCTTCTTGTGCTGAATGCCTAAGACAGCGCAAGAATCTGAGAACACCTTACTTGTAAAGTAGGTAGCGTTATCTGTGATGAGCTGAGCAGGAAACCCGAACCGGCAAAAGGTGTCGAGTAGTCTTTCCCACACTCTCTGGGAAGTCAGCGTCCTGAGAGGAAACAGCTCAACCCATTTCGTGAAATGATCAGTAACCACAAACAAATACTGGTTACCTCTAGGACTACGGGGAAATGGTCCCATCACATCACAAGCAACTATCTGCCAGGGCCTATTACTCTGAATAGGCTGTAAGCGCCCAGGGGGTAAACCACCACGAGGTTTTGCTCTCTGGCATACGGGACAAGTACGAACATACTTTGTTACATCCTGCCTGATTCCTGGCCATGTCGCAACACGACATAACTTTTCGTAAGTTTTCCTGCCACTGCTGTGACCTGCCAAGGCCGAATCATGAAAGTAACGTATGAAAGACTTACGCAACTTCCGTGGCACCACGACTCTGAATGGGGATGAGCCGTCATCGTCATCCGCCTGGGGTATGTATCTGAACAGGATGCCATCCTCGCCCAGCAGATAGGAGTCGTGCCGTCCGTCAGTCGTTCCGGTGCCTGCCGAGTCCTGCTCAGCTAACCATTGAGACACCCGCTGACAAAGGCCGTCCGCTCTCTGAGCGTCTAGGAGCTGCTCTCTGCTCACGACCGTGCCCCAAGACGAAGATACGTCTCGTGCCACTTGTGCTGCTGCCAGGAGCTGGGAAGGCGCATCGGTGCCTTCCTCTCCCCCCTCCGGTAGAGGCGCACGGGAAAGCGCGTCTGCTACCACGTTCGTCGAGCCCCGCCTGTACTCCACGTTGAAGGAGTAGCCTTGTAGCGTCAGGGCCCACCTGGCAAGACGTCCAGATGGGTTGTGGAGCCGCTGCAGCCAGGAAAGTACCTGGTGGTCAGTCTGGACGGTGAAAGTGGTGCCGTCCAGGTACAGATCAAACTTCCTGAGAGCGAAGATGATCGCCAAGCACTCCTTTTCCGTGACGGAGTAATTCCGTTCTGCGGGATTCAGCGTGCGACTTGCAAAAGCCACTGGACAGAGAATAGCGTCATGCTCCTGCAAGAGAACTGCGCCAACACCATAATCGCTAGCATCTGTTTGCACTACAAACGGTTTGTTCAGGTCAGGCAAATATAGCCTGGCCGTATTAGCGATTGCGTGAGAAAGAGCTCGAAATGATCGTTCGTGCTCCTCTCCCCACTGCCAGGGTGTATCGTTGCGCAACAACCGGTTAAGCGGCTGTGCTAACTCAGCGCAATTAGGAATGAATTGTCTGTAGAAACCAACCATACCCAAGAAACGCTGCAAGGCTTTTACGTTACCGGGAACCGGATACTCCATGATCGCCTTTAGCTTGTCATCGCTAGGACTGATGGTTCCTCCGTCCACCATGAAGCCGAGGAGGCTGATCCTAGGCGATGCCAGCTGCACCTTGCGGGGGTTTATGGTTAGCCCCGCCTGCTTCATCCTTGCAAGGACGATTGACAGGTGTTCCAAGTGTTCCTGAAAGTTTCTGGAAAACACTACGACATCATCCATGTACGCCATCGCGAAGTTATACTTCGCATCTCCCAATACGGTATCCATTAGCCGTTGGAAACTGGCGGGAGAGTTAGACAGACCGAAAGGCATCCGTACAAACTCAAACAAACCCCTATGACAGGTAAAGGCTGTTTTCGGGACATCCTCCGGGGCAACTTGGATTTGCAAAAACCCTCTACTACAATCAAGCGTTGAAAACACTGTAGCGTTGCCCAGGGAATACATAATAGACTCGATGGACGGAAAGGGGTAAGAGTCCCTTACAGTTACTGCGTTAAGTCGACGGTAGTCGACGCATAACCTAGCCGTACCATCACGTTTCGGAGCGAGGACGACAGGAAACGCCCAAGGGCTCTGGGACCTTTGAACTGCACCAGTTTGGAGCATTTCATCAAGAGCAGCGTCTAACAAAGCACGCTTATGCACACTCAATGGTCTCGGATTACAACGCCAGGGCCTGGCGTTACCCGTGTCTATGCTATGCTGTAACACAGACGACTTACCGGGTTTTTCCGTGAAGACACCGTCAAACTGCCGCAGTACTTGTTCAAGCTGACGGCGCTCCTCCTCGGGACCATGAAATGACCCCAAGACAGTCGGGAGCGGGTACGGTTCGACGGACGTTGCTGCAGCTTGCTTAGCTGAACTGCTGTCCTGTGGCACGGCGAAAGGAAAAAATCCTGACGATCCGTGGTAGACGTATCCTCCATTGGGCAGGTCCAGCACAAATTTCTGCCGGATGATGAAGTCCCTGCCCAGGATAACGGGCACTGCCAGGCCAGGAAGGTGGACGAAGCGCTGCTTTCGTCGTCTCCCATCAAAGCGAAGCCAGAGCACAACTGCAGTTTGTGCTGGAATCACGTCGTTGGAAGCAAGACGTAGAGTGACATCTGTGGATTGCAATTCCACATTCCGTGATGCGCAGTGCTCGTAAACACAATCGCCGATAAGGGAGACAGTAGCTCCCGTGTCGATAAGGGCGATGTAATCTCTCCCCAAAATTCGAACAGCGATGTTTGGTTCCTTGTCCTCGATGTTATCTCGGACAGAAAAAGCAAAAGGAGCTAAAGCGTCTCCTTTTATCTTGCTGCTTGCAAAGCCAGCTTCTGAATTATCAGGGTCACGGATTGTAACCGTTCGTTCGCTCTTTCGGCAGATAGCCGACGTCGCTGAGCGATTGTTTACCGGCGTCGGCTGCGACCGTTTCCCGTTGGCACATTACGGGGGTTTGGTCTTTGCTGCGGACAGTCCCGACGAAAGTGGTCCGGGCTGCCGCACGTCCAACAGCCGGCTGGCATTCTGCGTTGCTGCCGCGGAGCATGCCGTTGCTCTTGCGGCCTCCTTGGGGTTTCGCCAGCTAAATAGCCGGGTTGCCCAAGATTATGGGACAGGACGGGTCTGCCAAGGCTCGTTCCTGCGGGGTTCGCCCTCTGTTCATAACGGAAGGGATCGGGTGCTCGGCGTGATGGCTCCGCATAATAATTGCGGTTCTGCTCATCCAGTCCCACTGCAGGTGGGCGCTCAACCGAGGCTGCTCCCGCTGACCACGCACAGCGCGGTTCTAACGCCAATTGAGGCGGCGGCGGGGGCCGATACTCGAGTTCCGCTACGAGGTCTCCTTCAATTGTGCGAGCCTCTTGCGCCAGCGCTTCAAGGCTATTAAAGCGATGGGCTCGAAGATAGGGCCGGTAGCGAGGGTGACACTGACGGATAGCCCGCGTCACACGCTGCTCTTCTGTAGCAGTAGGTTCTGCTCTGCTATACAGGTCTTGCAAGGCCCGAACGAATTCTGCTAAGGTCTCATCTGGATGCTGAGTACGCTTATGCAGCTCCTCCAGGATACGATATTCGTAATCCGGTGGAAGAAATTCGCTCTTAAACCGCTTCTGAAAGTCCTGAACGGACGTAAACCTCGACTGTAGCCGAAGCCAGCGAGCGGCGTCTCCGATCAAAGCAACCTGCAGGATGCGTTGTATCAGGACTTCATCTGAGATTCCCATACCAGTCTGATAGGCTGTAAGGTCATCCAAGAAGTCTGCGACAGACTTTTTATCGGTGTAACCTGAGAAGGTAGGGACCGGTAAATTCAGTCGCAGGGGCGCTTGTGCCTGCGGCGGCGAAACCGACCCGGCATCAAGGCGTTGTGCCACCAACGAACATAACTCCGTCATGCGTGACAAGAGTTCTGTCGTTATAGCGGAGTCCAACTGCGGCACTGCAGGCACTGCAGATACCGTAATTGACGTACCTTGGGACGGAGGCACTGCATGTGCTCCTTTGCCCCCGGCTGGTCCTTTCGGCTCCGAAGGCGCCTCGGTGCCGGAAACCAACCCTTCCCCCGTACGGGACTCCTGCTGCACCGTGCCCTTCCATCCGTTCCGGCGGTCGTATCGGCCTCGCGGCGGCGAATGCTCCATCGACTCCTGGGCTCGGGCACCGAGTGGGAGCTGCGAAGCACTGGAAAACAACTGAAACACACTCGAACAAACAAAACGCTAGCTCAGAAAAGAAAAAGTGACACCCCGGGAAAAGAACAGAAACAAACCGGCGGGTCCTGACTGAAAGAAAAGAAAAAACGTACCAAAGGAAAAATTAACAACGCGTGCTGCGTCCTCCCCGCTGTCGAACGGACGAACTGTGACCCCAAACGTTGGGCGCCAGTTGTGGAAAACCCGTGTTTCCACAACCTCGGGCCCCACGTTGGGCGCCAGTTGTGGAAACCCGGTGTTTCCACAACCTCGGGGCGTCAGTCCGTCCGTTCCGTCGCCAAGGAAGACACAGCAAACGAAAAGGGTTCAAACAACAAACAAGGTTTATTCCATACCGCTCGCACAGAAAACACCCGGCAGCCGCCGACGCTCCTTCAGTCATAATCCCCGTATCTCCTATCGCCGCGCTTTTATCTCCTGGCGCGGGCACGCCCCCCTACTCCGTCTGCCGCACAGTTTTGCCATCTGGTGGCCTGTGATACAATCGGACCTCACAATATGTAGCACGAATACGGAAGCTTACTATGCGAGATATCACGGCCATGGCCACGGCAGACGTCTACGGATGACGTATCGTCATGCAGCGTAGGGTTACGTAGCGTAGCGTCGTAACGAAAACAAATGCGATGGTCGATACCTTATATGTTCTCATATCAGGGGTTGGTGCCGAACTTTGTATGATTATAGGAAGGCAGTTGCCTCAGGACAGAAGCCGCCGATATTTCGAACAGAGACTGTTCTTCTTCTGGGCACCGTCCTCATCATTAGCATGGTATTTAAAGGGTTAGGTGTGACGTGTTTAAAGGTTCATGCGAATTGTGGGTCAACAGCCCGGAGGGAAGAAAGGTTCCGTACGGAACACGTCACATCTAACCCTTTAAATACCATGCCAATGATGAGGACGGTGCCCAGAAGAAGAACAGTCTCTGTTCGAAATATCGGCGGCTTCTGTCCTGAGGCAACTCCCTTCCTACATTCCACCGGTTCGCTGGATTTCTACCCATCTTTGTATGATTATGTATCTATCAAACGATGGGGCACAGAAAATGTTTTTCTGTAAAACAGAACGAAACATTTCCTTGGTACCCTTGAGTGTGCTATGAACTGATCCAAATGAACGAGAGCGACACAAAACTGATTAACATTTCGTTATTGCCTTTCAGTCCGGACAAGCATGCTTCGACGACGACCATGTGGTACGTGCACGTTTATCTTCTAATTGGACAACCAACTTTATTAGCTACGCCATGACCAGATAGATTGACAGAAAGCACCAGAATCTTTCGTGAAAACTGGCTGCATCATTCGACATTCCGTCAAACACTCTTGAATGCTTTATGCTGGCACTATAGGACATTGATACCAAATTTTTAATCAAAGCCCCAAAAACAATCCAAACGACGCCCGCTTAGACACAGGCAGACACGACGCAGACACCTAGCTTCTTTATGTCTAGAGAGAAGTGCCCGTTTCAACTCCGATGACGCAGCTTGCAGCTCACGCACCCGTTTCAAGCGTCTGAAAAACGTCGTCCCTTCCAGAGCTCGCTCTGTCCTTCAATCGTCATTCGACTAGTATACCTTACTCATATCTAAATATAGAGGTGATAGACATGTAACACAACCCTCAGGATAGCCTAAAATGTCTTGCACTCGTCCGCTACCAATCTCCTGGATCTGTCAACGCGGCTGTCATACGCTAATATGGCAAATACTCGAGCCCTGACTTCGACCTGTTTTGGATCAAACCTCCAGGACGAGAGGGCAGTGAAACATCAAGAGAGTCACCACGTCGATAGTCACCACGTAGTTGATACTGAGGCTGAGTTACTGAGTTGACTGAGACCAAGTTGATAGGATGATCTCACAATCACAACTTAGCACGCAGACGCTTCATGGACAGACCGCCGTTCTTTCATCACGCCATCCAAGATACTGCAGGCACCTGTGGAAATAAACAGTAAATACATGAAACAAGTACACTGATGAACAATTTGTGCGCGTGTGTATTTGTGTATGTGGGTGTGACCACTGTCAGTGTCTCAAACAACTGAACTACGCATGCACTATTTACACACGGAATTTCTGTTAGAAAATTCTGCTACCCCAGGGAACGGGTTCACTGCAAAAATCGAATTACGATTAATTAATGCATCATTGGTGCGGCGGAATGCCGGTATTGAATGAGGAAGGGAGCGGAGAGGTTTTTCTCCGGCACTACGCACATCCATCAGACTGTCACGATTTTCCAACTCGAGAGTTGTAATGCTAAAACATAAATTGTATTGTACTTTGTTTCGTGTTGAAAGATAGAATAAATAAATTAATTAGCATAGTAAGTGCGAATTTAGGGGTAGTTCCTTCGTTAGTCCCACTTAGTGCGCACTTAGTATTCCAGTTTGTCCTTCAGTTATTTTATCATTATATTTATGAATTATATATTTTCGATTCTTTAACTTTACTAATCCCTTTTTAGTACTCGAAATCAGTCCCAAACGTTCGACCACTTGAGCAACAGCAAAGTCATACGACTGCCACGGTTCTCGGTTCTACATTTGTGGCTGTAAGCGGGTCTGTCTCCAATCCACGTAGCACCCGTGTCGAGAGTTGTAATGCTAAAACATAAAATTGTATTGTACTTTGTTTCGTGTTGAAAGATAGAATAAATAAATTAATTAGCATAGTAAGTGCGAATTTAGGGGTAGTGCCTTCGTTAGTCCCACTTAGTGCGCACTTAGTATTCCAGTTTGTCCTTCAGTTATTTTATCATTTTATTTATGAATTATATATTTTCGTTCCTTAAATTTACTAATCCCTTTTTAGTACTCGAAATCAGTCCCAAACGTTCGACCACTTGAGCAACAGCAAAGTCATACGACTGCCACGGTTCTCGGTTCTACATTTGTGGCTGTAAGCGGGTCTGTCTCCAATCCACGTAGCACCCGTGTCGAGAGTTGTAATGCTAAAACATAAAATTGTATTGTACTTTGTTTCGTGTTGAAAGATAGAATAAATAAATTAATTAGCATAGTAAGTGCGAATTTAGGGGTAGTTCCTTCGTTAGTCCCACTTAGTGCGCACTTAGTATTCCAGTTTGTCCTTCAGTTATTTTATCATTATATTTATGAATTATATATTTTCGATTCTTTAACTTTACTAATCCCTTTTTAGTACTCGAAATCAGTCCCAAACGTTCGACCACTTGAGCAACAGCAAAGTCATACGACTGCCACGGTTCTCGGTTCTACATTTGTGGCTGTAAGCGGGTCTGTCTCCAATCCACGTAGCACCCGTGTCGAGAGTTGTAATGCTAAAACATAAAATTGTATTGTACTTTGTTTCGTGTTGAAAGATAGAATAAATAAATTAATTAG